>NW_007041227.1:0-51076 GCF_000164805.1 Carlito syrichta
CCGCCCCGGCCCCCCGTGGCAGAGGCGCGTGGGCCCACCGCCGTCCACTCCTCGTGGTGCGTGCAGGACGCCGGGCAACTTCAGTGTACACGTGCGTGCGCCGCTTTCCCTGAAGCGTCCAGCCCCCCGGGAAATATCTGCTGTGGAACGTTTCGAATGCCGCTCACGGGCCAAAATAAAATCTCTCCTGAACAGCGTGAGCTGACGCTGCCCCAGAAGATTCGCCTTGCATTTCAAGATTCCTGCCCAAGGGGGCTGGGGGCGTTTCTGTCGGTATCTTCGCATCAGTTGGTGGAATCTGTGGATCAGCCTAGCTGGTCACTGTTTTTGAACAGTGCAGAGCAAAACCTTGACATTAGAAACAGGGCAAGGACTTAATGGTAAGGAAGCGGCTGGAGTGTTGTGTGTGTTTATCCTTGAAGCCGTGCAATTCCTCTACATTTCAGTGTTCTCATCTGTGCTACGAGAGTTATATCTGCTTCACATGGTGAAATGTGTGTGTACATCCATTCAAAAGAAAAACTATTGAATTCCACTTATTTGCCAAGGAGATGACATTTATTCGTGCAGTCTGTGCATTTTTACTGAGCCTCGTATTAACTGTCTGGCAAGCACATAGTAGGTACTTAATGTTAGTTCTCTCATCTTCCTCTCCCTTCTTTGCACCATCTCAGATTTCTTATCTAGAAAATCAGGAAGTTGTTAAAGTGTGATCACCAGTGTTCAAGGTACTTTTTTTTCTTTTTTTTTGAGTCGGAGTCTCACTCTGTCGCCCAGACTGGAGTGCAGTGGCCGCTCCCAGCCACCTGCAGCCTTGACCTGCCGGGCTCCGGCGATCCTTCCGCCCCAGCCTTCCAAGTAGCCGGAATTACAGGCATGTGCTACCACGCCCGGCTGATTTTTTGATTTATTGTAGAGATGAGGTCTCGCTGCCCAGGCGAGTCTCGAACCCACGGGCTCAGGCAATCCACTCACCTCAGCCTCCCAAAGGCACGGGATTACAGGCTGAGCCACCGAGCCCGGTTTACTTTTTTTTTTTTTTAAGAGTCAGAGTCTCACTAGATTGCCCAAGTTGGTCTTGGAACTCCCGGGCCCAAGTAATTCTCCCATCAAGGCACAATTTCATTTGGCAGGAAAGGAGTGGAGGGCTCTAGGAAGCTAGCACAGGGAGGGGAATAGGAAAGAATCTTAGAGGCCCCTACAGACCCAGGGGGCAGCTGGAAGGTGCCAGATTCCTGCGGAGGGGGGAGGCAATGAAAGGGAAGACTGGTTCTAATGGCCAGCGGTTCAGTGCCCAGCCGACTTCTGCTTCCCTGTTTCAGTTACAGAGGCTTACTCCTCATATGTCCATGACTGAGATTAGAAATTGACCACACATTGCAAGTCCTAAAAATGATACGCATAAATTTTTTTCCAGAGGCTGCTGTGCAGGTCTATTTGGTTTGCTATATTAGTCTTTAGAGTTGTCGTAGGTAAGTCAAATGCTGTCTATTAAAAAAAAACAAAAATGAGAGGAACTTATGAATAACAATTGACGATATTAATCAAAATAGCTCGTTTTAAAAGTGAGAAGTGTAGAAAACTTTTCACAAAACCTCTAGAGCTGCACTGTCTAATGCAAGCGGTAGCCACAGGCCACAGGTGGCCGCTTTCATTTAAATTAAATTTAAATTCACTTTCTTAGTCTCACTAACTGTATTTCAAGTATTCAGCATCACATATGGCTAGTGGCTACTGGAGAGGTCAAAGCAGATTAAAGAATGTTTTTATTATGACAGAGTTCTACTGTATATACTTTAAAAATTTTGCTATTGTTTTATGGAAGGCTATACCAACTATTAAAATGTAATTGTGTCCAATTTGAGTCACTTCTGAAATATTGAGGGGGAACCAGAATCATGGAAAGAGTCACTATTTCAGCAAGTATTCATCAAGTACCAACAAAATGCTAGGTGAAATTATATAGGACTCAAATGTGATGACGTAAGTGTGTTTAGTGATTAAGAAATACTAACATGGATTTGCATGCCTTTTAGTTGTTTTCCCTCTTTGCTGAGTACTAAAACTAGAGGACATCATGAATTTACAGCAAGACAGATTCCCAAGTCTTTCTTAGGAAACTAAATAAAACTGTAAGTCGGCTTATGTGACCCTTGGTAGACTCTGTCCCTTTCTCCTGCCTTCTCATCTGCCTGCACCCTTTGCTGCCTGTACTTCCTGGAGATGACAGGAAGTGTCAGCCCTCTCTGCCTCTGCCACACTGTGGAATTATTTTACCCTTTGCTTTCAAATACAGCTCTTCTCTGGAATCGGCCTGCACTCTCCAAGGAGCCCATTAGAACAGACCACCAGTCAATCTGATAAGAATCAGTGGTGGTTAACTATGGGTATGAGTATATTAATATTCTACTTCCTTGCCAGTGCATTATATAACAAGGGCTTTCTTAGAGCTTTACCTAAATGATAACATTTTATTCTGATGGTGAAATGCCAGATGCTATAGCCAGTCAGTTGGGAAAATATTTGGAGGCATTACAAATCACCTACTGATGGCTAACATTAAAAACAAAATACAAAGGGCACGTTCATTTTACAGACCAATACTCAGTAGAATAGAGTGGTTGTCGACTTTCTGTCCCTCAAATATAAGATCAACATTCCCAAGAGGACTGGGAACAGATCTTGTAAGACAAATATAATATTTGTGATGCTTTCCCAGCTCAGGGATTGGAGGATTCCAAGTCTACCTTTTTGAACGATAGGCAATAATTCATCCAGCAACTGACTGTTAAGATCTGAGGGAGGACCTTAAAAAACCTGGAATTTATTTATTTAAAAATTGTGTACTAATTCTTACATGTTTAAACTTCAGTCACCTTCAAAGTACTCTCTGTTGGATGCTACACACCTATCAAGATGCTTTTTCTACTGCTCATAACAGTTTTTTTAACTCGTCAATTTTGATGCCTTTTAGTGCTTCTGCCAGTTTTGGTTTCTTCTCTTCCACATTGGCAAAAACGTTTCCCTTGGACAACTTTTTTCACGCAGAGAAACAAAAGTCTTTCAGGTAAGTAGGGAGCGTGGGGCATGGGGCTCATGCCGTTTTTTGGTCAAAAACTGCTGAACATTTAGTGCAGTTTGGAGAGATGAGTTGTCATGGTAGAAGAATTAGCCACTTGTTTGCCACAGCTTGGACATTTCTTCCACAAATTGTGGTGCAACTTTTTCAGAACTTCCAGATAAAAACTTTGGTTGATCATTTTATCTGGAGGAACAAATTCCAAATGTACTACGAAGCACCTGCCTTCCAAAAGATAATTCTGGGGTTTTTTGGAAGCCCCTCTCGTACTTGCTCAATAGGAGTGGTAGAAAGCACATCAAATCCGTCTAATGTGTCTCTGTGCCTATGTGTCTTTGACACATAAAATCTAAATTTCTGTGGTTATTACAGAATTCAGGGAGTCTCACTTTCCTCTTTAAAGATGGATCTCTCAAATGGACACACAAAAATCCACCTCACTGATTGTGAGAGATATCAATTAAGAGTGATGATTACTGCCGGGCTCGGTGGCTCAGCCTATAATCCTGCGCCTTTGGGAGGCTGAGGTGAGTGGATGGCCTGAGCCCGCGGGTTCAAGACCCGCCTGGGCAGGCGAGACCTCATCTCTACAATAAAATCAAAAAATTAGCCAGGCGTGGTAGCGCGCGCCTGTAATTCCCGCTACTCGGAAGACTGAGGCGGGAGGATCGCCAGAGCCCAGCAGGTGAGGCTGCGGTGGCTGGGAGTGGCCGCTGCACTCCAGTCTGGGCGACAGAGGGAGACTCCAACTCAAAAAAAAAAAAAAAAAAGAGTGATGATTGTGACTACAGTATCATTATTCTCCTTAGTTTTACTACTTCCCAATACCACTTCCATCTCAGCTACAAAGGTTTGCAGAACCAATGCAGTAAGTCTTCTACATACAGACCTTCAAGTTGCAGACTTTGAAAGATGTGAACAGGTGTTTGCATTATTTGAGGAGACACTGTTAGTTTTTGAGGCACAGGACCCAAAGGTAGAATGGTACATGAAGGTTGCAGCAGCCATTTAAATGCAATCTAGTGCTACTGTGTCATCTATAATGAGGGGGAAAAAAAGAGCTACTACCCAGACATCACTGAATCATTTTTTTCAAGAGCGTGGATAGAATTGAACCCAGCAAGGAACCAGAACCTGTGCCATCAATGTCAGGCATGAGTAAAATTGCAGCCTGCCCTCTGTCTTCTACTGCTGATGATTCTTCAGCTCTATCTACCATCTCCAACCTCCTCTCCCTCCTTCAGTCAGTAATTCTTACCTGTTCCTTCAATGCCAGCCCCTGTATGCCAGTTGTACTGTACTACTGTACTTTTCAAGGTACTCTATTATAAGATTAAATGTGTTTTCTTTATGTTTTGTATTTGTGTATTATTTGTATGAAAAGTATTATAAACCTATTACAGTACAGTACTATATAGCCAATTGTGGTAGTTGGGTCCCTAGGCTAACTTTGTTGGAGTTATGAACAAATTGAACTTACGAACACAGTCTTGAAACAGAACGCATTCGTATGTAGGAGACTGACTGTAGTAAGAAATAACGTTCGTGTATTGCCAGTTGTGCTTCAGACTCTGTTCTGACTTGTTTATGTGCATTATCTCACAAAATCCTAGGATGTATTAGCAACTGATACCCTACCCCTGTTTTACAGATGAATGCTGGAGTTTAGGGTAGATGAGCTAGCTCACACCGGATCACCTTTGGATGAAGCCTATGGCTGGCTGCCTCCAAAGCAACACTCTTGCCTGCTACGACGCACCAGCTCCTGCTAGCCTGCCCCTTTTGCACTCCTCCCCAACCATGGCAGTGTTACATAAAAGGGCAGCTATGTTGTGCTTTGAGAACTGGCCTAGGAGGAGAGCAAATGACCATCAAATGGTGGCTGGAGGGAAGTACTCTCTTCTAACAGCTACAGTGAGTTGGGATAAGTAATTATATAAAAATAGGTTCTTTAGTTCTAGAGTGAGAGCATCACTGACTGTGCTTAGGAATACACATGTAATATTGCCACGATCTGTTTGGCTTACATATTTTTCTAGGTAGATATACATATTCTTAGACACATTTCTTTTTCATTCAAAAACCATTGTCTGACTTTTAACTTGTTTAGGCAAAACAGCAGAAAAATACACACCAATGATTCTCAATTAATTCTGGCAAGGACTATGTCATGGGATTTCATGATGAGCATTTCGATGTATACCTCATTTTTCTCATTCTTGGTCTGGAACCACTAGTCTTTTGTTTGTTTGTTTGCTTGCTTGCTTGATTTGTTGCTGTTGCTTTTATCTCTCTAATTCTCCTCTCGCTCTATTTATGCTTTTCTATATTACAAGTAATTTTACCTTTGGAATATTCCTCTCTATATATGTTTTTACCGCTAGATTCCATCTCTTTTCCTGACCAAATTTTTTTATCACAAAAGCTAATGTCTTATATAGAAATTTATATCCCATTTGGGAAATTAGGTATTGTGATAGTTTCTCAACATCTATTCAGATTATCTACCTAAACCTAGCATGGTAGTTATATACCTCTTGTCACGGGCATGTGAATCAATTGTAGCCAATGAGATATTAGAAGTTTCATGGAGGTTTCTGGAAAAAAAAGTCCTCCTTTCTGAGACATTATGTCTGTATGGACATTGTCAGGTCAGGCGCTACCACGCCCAGCTAATTTTTTGATTTAGTTGTAAAGAGGTCTCACGGTTTTAACCAGTCTGGTCTCAAACCCGCAGGCTCAGGCAATTCTCTTGCCTCGGCCTCCCAAAATGCTGGGATTGCAGACTTGAATCACTGTTCCCCGACTAGGAATTATTTAAAAGAAAAAGCAAATTGATAAACTTCTTCAACTCATTGATCAATAGGAATTGGGAGCAACTCTGATGACAA
The DNA here is from genome assembly GCF_000164805.1 of Carlito syrichta. Lineage (NCBI taxonomy): Eukaryota > Metazoa > Chordata > Mammalia > Primates > Tarsiidae > Carlito > Carlito syrichta. Next base: position 5,971 of record NW_007041227.1, read on the forward strand.
GACTGAAAGATTCTTGAAGGTTTCCCTTAATGGTGAGCGTATTATTAGTCTTCTTGGGCTGCTATAACAAAATACCCCCAAAGGGGCAACACAGACAACAGAAATTTATTTTCTCACACTTCTGAAAGCCAGAAGTCCAAGCTCAAAGTGCCAACAGTGTTGTTTCTGGTGTGGCCTCTTTTCCTGCTTTGTAGTTGACATGTCCTTTCTGTGCCTTCACATGGCCTCTCCTAAGTGCATGCAGAGGAGAGTAGGTTCTCATGTCTCCCCCTTCTTATAGGAACACCATTGCAATTGGACTAAGGCCCCACCCCTATGGCCTCATTTAGCCCTAATTGCCTCCTGAAGCCTCTATGTCCAAATACATTGGGGGTTAGGACTTCAGCATATACACTGGGATGAGGGGAACACAATTCAGTCCATAACAGTGAGAAAGAAGTTTTTAGAAACAAAATAATTCAGTCTTGCAGACTTTTTCTACCATAATGTCATACAAAAATAAGAACATTCAATTATTTGTTCAGCCAAGAGATTTTTATCCACTCCTCTTGTTTTCTCCTCTCAAGTGTCCAGAACCTTTCTAGTGTATCTTCCAGCATTTTTAAAGGAACCCTCAGAAGTAATGTCTTAAAATCTTCAGTGAATGTTAACCAAACCCCAGTTATTCAGTGATTACCAGAAGATAAGCTAGTCAGTTGGAAACGCCCACTCTCAGCAAATGCATGACATTTGTAATTGGAATTTATTTGTACCTCCAATTGCCAATGTCAAATGCCAACCCCAAAAGTGAAATCAGCTTGTATTTGCAATGGGTCACTTTGCCTACACTTTGCCCTTTATTTGAAATAGAATTATTAAAAATAATATTAATAGAACTTGTGCTGTGATTGTATACGATTCTCTTTAAGCCTGCTTTGTTGTTTTGCATGTTTAAGAAGGAAGGTAGTTTGCCTCTGCCCCACCCCACCCTTTCCTATGCAACACTTTGTGAAACGTTTCTACTCCTCTGTGGGTCAGTGTATGAAAAGCAAAGAGCAAATAACAACCCTTCCCCCATTCTGAGACCCTTTGAATCTCAGCTGTAATATTTGTGGGTCATTGATTTATACAAAGCCAAACTGTTTAAGTAGGTCAGGGTAGGACCTAGAGGGGTGAAGTTCGAATGCTGAGGAAGAAAGAAGCTCAAAAGGCAGAAGATTGAGGTTAGAGTTCTGCCACTAACTTTCTTTATTTTTTGAGTTCGAGTCTCACTCTGTCGCCCAGGCTGGAGTGCAGTGGCACGCTCGTGGCCCCCTCAGCGTCGACCTGCTGGGCTCCAGTGACCCTTTCGTCTCAGCCTTCCAAATAGCTGGAATTATAGGTGTGCGCTACCACACCCAACTATTTTTTAAATTTATTTTAGAGATGAGGTCTTGCCAAGTTGCCCAGGCTGGTCTCAAACCTGTGGGCTCAGGAAATTCCCTCACCTCAGTCTCCCAACGTGCTGGGATTACAGGCTTGAGCCACTGCACGCGGTCTGCCACTAACATTTACTGGCTGTGTGAACTTGGCAGTACTTAGCTTAACTGGCTATGTGATCAGCTTAGGTGTGATTAGCTAAGACTCTGAGTTAATCCTCAGTGATCCCAACCCTGATACTCACACCTTGGCACAGTCTTCTCCCTTATCTTACCACCCGGGGTCTGTGCAATCGTAGAATAATACAGAAGTGATTCGATGTCACTTCTGAGATTAAGTTATGGTCTTAGTCCATTTGGGGCTGTTATAATAATACCGCAGACTGGGTAATTTTTAATGAACAGGAATTTATTGGCTCACAGTTTTGGAGCCTGGAAAGTCTGAGATTGAGGGGTTGGCCTCTAGAGAGGTCCTTATCTTCTTCGCCAGGCATCCATGGCAGGAAGCGAGAGGGTGAGAGGGGACGAGAGAAGAGAGCAAGAGGAGGCTGAGCTCATCCTTTCGGACGCAGCTCACTCCTGAGATAATAGCATGAATCCGTTCATTTGAATTGATCCAGACAACTCTCATTAAGCACCACCTCCCAACTCCACCACACTGAGGATCATGTTTCCAACACATGAACTTTGGGGGAAGATTTCAAACTAGAGCAGTTATAAGACACTGAGCTCTCTTGCCCCACCCCCTTCTCTCATATTCTTTCTCATTATTAACTCTGGGGAAAGCCAGAAGCCCAAATGATGAAGAACCAAAGTCTTCTTTCTTTTTTTTCTTTTTCTTTTTTTTGAGTCTTAGTCTCACTCTGTTGCCCAGGCTGAAGTGCAGTGGCATGCTCATGGTCACTGCAGCCTCAACGGGCTGGGCTCGAGTGATCCTTCCACCTCAGCCTTCCAAGTAGCTGGAACTACAGGTGCGTGCTACCATGCCCAACTAATTTTTTAATTTATTTATTGTAGAGATGAGGTCTCGCCGAGTTGCCCAGGCTGGTCTTGAACCCCTGGACTCAGGCAATCAGCTAGCCTCAGTCTCTCAAAGTGCTGGGATTACAGGCATGGACCACCGCACCAGCAGAACCAAAGCCTTCCAACAGCCCCATGATTTAAAGTGGGTCCCCTGGCCCCAGTCATACCTTCAATGACTTCAACCCCACAAGGGACCCTGAGCCAGATCATCCAGCTTGACTGCATCCAGACTCCTAAACCTCAGAAACTTTGTGAGATGTTTGTTGTTTTAAGTTGCTAAGTTTTCTTACTTAGCAATTTTGCAAATAAACTTGGAATGATAGCTTTGTACCAATCATATTGTGAGGATGAGAAAACACTTAGTAAACCATCAAGAACTGGAAGAAAACATCTAGAACAGTACTATCCAAAAAAGTTCTATGTAGTGATGGAAATATTCTATCTATACTCCCCTGTATGGCACTACTGACTGTTGTGTGGCTAGTGCAAAATGGGAAATCAAATTTTAAATTTTATTTAATTTTAATTCATTTACATTTAAATAATTAAAGATGGCTAAAGGTGGCCATTCTTGACAAAGTAGGTCTAGTGACTTTCTAAAGTAACAAACAGACAACAGATGACTATTTCAAAACTGGGTCAACGAAAATAGTACATAAGAACCATGGTGGGCTTGTTTTCTTTCCCAACTGTGACTTTTCTAAGGGAAGACTTGTGTTATTTATGAGCTCCAGAAATGATAAATTGAGTCAAGTGGAACAATTATTTCCTTCCTTATTTCAGAAAGAACAATGAATTTTAAGGCGGAGGTGAAAGGATTACCTGAGCCCAGCAGGTAGAGGCTGCAGTGGCCGGGAGTGTGCCACTGCCCTCCAGCCTGGATGACAGAGGAAAACTCCACCTCAAAACAAACAAACAAACAAAAAACAGACAAAAAAATGCATTTTGTAAAATTGTTTATTTTTTCTGAAACTTCAGATAGATTTCTTTTTGCGTGTACATGTGCAATTTATCAGACATGAAACTGGATTCAATGACTGTCTCGCCCAACTGGCTATTTGCATGATGAGCTGGAGAGGCATACAGTGAACCAACTGTGCCCACAGTTTCCTTAACCACACTGGGTACTGCTGACTCATCTACCAGGTAAGTGAGAGAGTTAAAACCTGAGGGTTTCTTGGCACCACTCTATTCAGTGATGTCATTTGGGAAATAGGCAATTCAAAATGAAGAAAGACTTGCAGTAAGTTACTTGTGATTATAGCTAAGCTTGACTAGAGACAGACTTTAGTGTAGATGAAATTGTACGTTAGGGCTTGTAGGGTGTCATGTATTTCATGCTGTTAGCAGAGTAGGGAAGTTGACCTGGATTTTCTTATTCTTTTTCTAAATGATGTATGTTGAACTGTGCTCTGTAATAAAGCTAATTGTCACTTTAATGTTGACGGTATCCCTAATATCAGTTTCTCCATCATGTCAGGTCATGCTTTAATCCTCAAGCTTGCAGTCACAGTATTGCAAGATAACTAAAGCTGCTTCAGATGTCCATCAAGATGGCATGACCAGTTATCCCCATCCTCAGAAAAAAGAAGAATTTCATCCTCACTCCACACCACACTATGACAAACATTTTTTCTTGATGAATTAAAGACATATAACTACAAGACCAATTGTCAAAAGACAAGAAAGAAAAGATTGACAAATTCAATCCCATAAAAATCAAGAACCACTGTTAATGAAAAGATACCATTAAAATATGAAAATACACAGACTGAGAGAATATTCATTTAATAAGCATAATTGAATCTTACAAATCTATAAGATTAAATAGAAAAATACGCCTTGGCCAAGCAGGAACCTGCTGTGCTGGGCCCACTGGCTGCAAAAGAAAAAAAAAAAGATGAAGAAGAATGGCCAAGATTTGATAGAAAAAAGGGAAAAATTGTGAATCCGTATCTCAGGAAGAGGAAAAATGAATGATGGTTGCACAATAAGTGGACTGATTGGTGCCTCCCTCCAAAATAAGTACATGTCCCAATCACCAGACTCTATGAATAACACTTTTTTGGAAAAAAAGGGTCTTTGCAGATGTAATTAAATTAAGAATCTTGAAATGAGAACATCCTGGATTACCCAAGTGTGTCCTAAATCTAATGACAAATATCATTATAAGAGACTTTCAGGGAGAGATACATGGAGGAGAAGACCACCTGGTATGCAGCCACAATCCAAGGAATGCCTGGAGCCACAGAAGCTGGAAACGGGAAGGAAAGATCCCCCCAGAAAGACTTCAGAGGGGGTACAGCCCTGCCAACACCTTGATTTTGGACTTCTGGTCTCCAGAACTGTAAGAGTACATTTATTTAGTCATTCATTCATTCATTCATTCATTGAGTCAGAGACTGACTCTGTTGCCCAGGCCAGCTGTGCACTGGCAGAATCATGACTCAATGCAACCTTGACCTTGCGGGCTCAGGTGATCCTTCCACCTCAGCCTCCCGAGTAGCTGGGACTGCAGGTACGTGTCACCATGCCCACCTAACTTTTATATTTTGACTTTTATAGAGACAAGGTATTGCTATGTTGCCTAGGCTCATCTCAAACTTCTAGGCTCAAGCAATCCTCTCACCTAAGCCTCCAAAAGTGCTAGGATTACAGGTGTGAGCCACCATGCCTGGCCAATTTTTGTTATTTTAAGCCTCCTAGTTTGTGGTAATTTGTTACGGCAGCCCTAAGAACCTAATACAGTATATAAGAAGAGAAAATTAATTTCACTAGTTATTAGAGAAATGAAAGTTAAAACCTCAATATAATATCCTTTTACACAAACCATACTGGCAAAAAATCAAGATTTCTGATCATATCAGAAGTGGTAAGGATATGAATTAATAGAAACACTTATGCAATAAAGGTAGGATTGTAAATTGGTGCAATTACTTTTTTTTTTTTTTTAATAGAGACAGGGTCTTATTTTGTTATCTAGGCTGGAGTGCGGCATGATCATAGCTTCTTGCAGCCTCAAACTCCTGGGGCTCAGGGGATTCTCTTGTCTTAGCCTCTCAGAAAATGCCCAGCTTGGAAAACAGTTTGCCTTGTGAAGGTGAATCTGCACACATTTTATAATCCAGCAATTCTACTATTTGATTACTATATCCGAGAAGAACTCTAAGACATGTACACCAGGAAATATCTGTAAGAAAATTCATAGCAGCATTGTTTATGATAACAAAAAACTGGAAGATACACAAGTATTCAGCAACAGGAGAATGAATAATTTACACCACATTCAACTATGAAATTGACACAGGAAAAATGAATATACTATTGTTACATGTAACAATATGACTGATTCTAGAAATATAATATAGAGGGAGAAATGCAAATTGCAGATAATGTGCTGGAAACCAGCACAACTAAACAGTATGTTGCATAGGGGAATATATGTAAGATGTGGTATTTTTATTTTTTACAAGGGTAGTGAATACTTGAGCAGAGGAGGCTGGTGGGGGGGATGTGGAGATATACTCGGGTAGGGGAATCATCTAGTCCTGAGATTGGGAAAGGCTTTCTGGTTGCTTATATCTGTTTTGTGCTTAACTTAAAGATATTTTACATAAGGTACTTAAAAAATATATCACTATTAAAAATATTTAATACCAAAAGAAAACAAAAATAAAGAAAAGGAGAATGCTGGGAAATTGGACAGGGTCCCATAGAGATGATCTATAACCCGGAAGCTATCAGGGTGTCAGTTTAATACCCTATTGACAAGTGTTTGTAGACATGGAGAGTAGCAAGAATGGGGATATAAGCGCAAATATAGAAATGGGAAGGAAAAACGCTCTGCACATGTGTTGAAGTGAGAATAGCTGTTACGGTGGGTAGCAGAGAAATGGGCTCTAGATCAGAGGAAGGAAATAGGGTTGCTGAGAGAAAAGTCTGCTCCATCACCAAAAAAGCTTCCCTAGATACTTAAAATCACAAGAGTTGCTTTGAGTAAATGCTTTGAGTAAATGCTTTGAGTAAATGCTTTGAGTAATGAGGAAGAAGAGGGCAGGGCCACCAGGTGCTCTTCGGGAAAAAGCAGAGGTTTTGAGAGTGTACGGCTAGAATCCCCGGCGGAGCCTTCTAGCGAGTGTGCAGATGGAGGTCACCTAGTGACCTGACTTTTGTGCACCGTTCAACTTCTTACCTGTGTCCTTAGGTCTTCCGTACCACACCCCAGGGCCTGGAGAGGTCTGCACATTCCCTGGCTGGCCGTGGGAAACGATCCTGCTTGAAGTGTGCCATCTGCTTCCAACTGGGAGCCAAACTGATACAAGCAGGGCTATTAATTCTCTCTCTCAAGCCAGCTGTTGGCGGTGGTGGGCGTGGTTGCTTGCAGTGATTGCCATCCACTCTTTGCCTATATTCCTTGTAAACAAAGGTGTCTCTCAAGCTGCAGCAATTCTCAGATGCAGTCTCAGAGCAGCAGCATAAGCCTTACCTGGAAACTTGTTAGAAATACAGACATGCGAGCCACACCCAAGACCTACTGAATCCGAAACTTAGGGGTGGGGACCAGAATCTGCTTTAATTGCAGGAGAACCATTAGTAATGAGGGAGTCTCAAGGGTTAATGCGGCATCCCGATACTGCGAGTACCTGGATGTTTAACAACGCCTGAAGGGAGGCGAGAAGGGAAGGGTTCCTAGGACCCAGGAAGAAAACCTCAGTTTCTGCTGCCTTGAGAAAGCAGTGACAACGCCATTGAAGGGCGCCGTCAATCCGACACAAATTCACAGGGGAGAAAATATGGAAATAAATACCTTGTCCTCAGTTGTCTCGATCTCTGTCAACGAAGTGTTGAAAGCTAGTGCGAGTAGCTGAGACCTCCTGAAGCATACCCTTACACGGAAAATCCTATTAGAAAATAACCCTCCTTATTGTCACCGTCTTCAGTGTTTGGTAATAACTAATGTGCAAAATTAACATAGTGAACTCTTATGCCTCCAAGAGCTATCAAGCTCTTTCTTGAACTCAAGTGACTAGACCCTGGCCCACTTAAAGTAAGAGAGGGCCAGGAAGCTTATTGCTAGGATCCATATAGCTGGGTCCCTGGGACACAGAGTGGAGTGCAGAAGGGTGGAAGGTAGAGGGGCAAGGGAAAGAGATGAGGTACCTTTCGTTCCATATCTTTCACTTTGCAGCCCTCACTGCCAGATGGAGCGTTGGGGTGAGGTGATGGCACCAGAGACAGGCCTCACTAACTCTGAGTTCTTGTCCCAGATTCTGCTATCCTGCTGGGAAATTGCACCACCTGAGTTGGATAAGTGAGATTTATGGAATTCTCTAATACTGTAGAAGTAGAGGAAGTTAAAGGAAAGCTTAAAGATGAGGGGAAAAAATATTTTTCTGTAGGCAATTTTAATATGGGATAAGTCTAAGGAAATCGTTATACCCTTACGTTAAGTGACGCAAGGCTATTTCAACAATGTCCCAAATAGATGACTTTATCGGAGATTAATGAACTGAGGAATTCTATTGAAGAGAGTTGTGTTAATAGGATCATCATCTAATTCTATAGCCCATACTCTCCCCAAATTTGGTAATGAGGGGGAAAAAACTAAAATGGTTTCAGTGTGTGACAATTAGTTGCAATAACAGAGCAAAAGTTGGCCAGGGTCTAGTCACTTGAGTTCAAGAAAGAGCCTGATAGCACTTTGAGGCATAAGAGTTCACTATGTTAATTTTGCACATTAGTTATTACCAAACACTGAAGACTGTGACAATAAGGAGGGTTATTTTCTAATAGGATTTTCCATGTAAGGGTATGCTTCAGGAGGTCTCAGCTACTCGCACTAGCTTTCAACACTTCGTTGAGAAGCAGCAAACCAACGGTGTACGTGGATGACATCACCGTGGTGTTTGGGAGGTGTTATAAGAGCTCTAACAACAGGTCACAAAAGTCCTGGATATTTCAGATAATGGCTAAAAAATGATCCTGTGAAAAAACACAGTTTTGTCAGAACTTCATAAATTTTTTATTGCAAAATATTGCAAGGTTGCTGCCAGTAACCCTAGTCAGCTCCCAGGAATAAAGGTCTTCTTGGGGCTCCATATTTAATATCCACTACATGGGCATAGCACCTGTAGAGATAACCCATCAGAGCCTCATTGCTCAATCTTTAGTTTAATAAAAGTTGCAACTTCTTTCAGCTTTTCTTGAAATTTTTGTTTTTTTGGAAAGCCTCCTTAATCATGTCTTTTAATGACTGAGGTAAAACGCATTTTGATTAAATAATCAGCCATAAAATGCGTTTGCATGTTCCTAATTTGGCACTGACTCCCTGATATCATACTGTTGGACAGGAAATGAAAGTTTCTGGAAACGAACTGAGTACTTTGACTACAGAAGCCTAAATAACCGGCTTACCTCTCTTTATATTTTGTTTTTTGAACTTATGCATAACATCTCTGGCCTATTTATTTCCATTTTGAAGAGGCAATGTTAAGATAATGCTGTAAATTTTAGAGACTGAAATAAAGATTATATATATTTAAAAGATCTATTTCTCCTGTTTAAGTAAAGAAACATTCTGTTGAAGTAAAATGTGTATAATACACCTTTTGATTGAGTATATGTATTTTGAACAGGTTTAGTTGTGGGAACATTCTGGATTCCATTTATGTCCAGATATTTCCTGTTGAATAGTTGTTTTTGAAGAGTGGTTTTATTTTAGTGTTTGTTTTAGGTATAGCAAGTGATTGTATTAAGGACAACTTTTTGGTAGACTTTGCTCTGTCCATTCAAAAAAACCCTTTCTGAACATCTTTGGAATGTACTTAATTCTCTCTTTGCCAAGTTTTATGTTCTTCTGAAATGGATTTTGGCATCGCATTGTATTTCAAACTATTATTCTGTACAACATTAGCATTTTCACAACCAGCTGTGAGAACATTTCAGAAAGAAGCAAGAAAAGTAGTGTTAACAGCCCAGTGCTTAAACCACTGAGTATCACCTTTCTATGTGCTACACGTAGTACATGGTGACTCTGACCCTGACGTGTCTTGAGAAGGAACCAGACAAACACAAGATCCAAAAACATGGCCATGAACGCTTCTGTATTCACCAACCAGCATTTCCATAACTAATCATGTCACTATAAGCGTTATCTTGGCATACTGCACAGCTTCCTTCTTGGATAAGAGTCCATAGTCGAATGCAGAAAACTAATCTGAGATACTCACTTTTTAAAACCTGAATAATCTCTGGTGAATGTTTTTATGCATTTTATGAAATTACCTACAAGTTAACTTTATTTTAGTTTCACTCTGACTCTTGCTTGGTTAGGTTTTTACTTCATTTTTTATGTGTCAAGACTTTTCAATGTATCTACCCCATAATGATTTATAGAAACTTCATGGAAAGGTTGTTTTGCTGAAGTGTGCAAATGATAATGGCAAGAACACAGGCTTTGCAGTCAAACAGACCTGGGTTGGGCTGCTCCTTGTGACTTGGGACAAACTGCTTAACAGATCTGGACCTTAATTTTCTTATCTAAAAATGTACACAATAATATTTACCTAACAGATTATTGATAGAACATGTGTAAGCACCCAGTAAATCCTAAAGTATAGCAAGTTCTCAAATATATGTTTTGGTTTTCTCCATTTTTTTTATATTTGTTACCTATTTGCTGTTGTAAAACGTAATCAAATTCTATTTATTTGAGCAGCAATCTAAAAGTCTGCTTTATATCTTTAAAAGGCCTAGATTAGAAAATTGTTAAATAGGAATCTTGATCTCCTAGCATAATACAACTCTTCAAGCTGAACTCTAATAAGCTTTCTTCCGTAGATTTGGGTCTTTAAACTATCTTTAGCATTGTTATCAGTGTTTCAGAGAGGGCCATTTGGATGCAAATTAGCCAGAAAATGAACTCGGTAGAAGTGTTCATTTAGAGACCAATATTGTAGTACTCTGATCCAAAGAACTTTCTCACAAAATGGGATCACACAAAGGTCAGTAGTAATAAAACAAAAACATAAATCAAAGTAGACTCTTCCTGTAAATTAACCTGAATACACTCAGCTATAATATCAATCAGAATTATTCATCAATATGTCAATAAATAGTGTAGTGTCTCTTGGTTTCTTCATATTTTAGAGTGGATACAATTGCAAATACTTTATCACACAACCCCTTGCAAGATAAAAAGAATCCCATTGTTTAGTAAATATATATTTCCCTACCTGAGGGACCTGAAAGAGCACCTGTCCTCCCTGTACTCACCTTAGGCTGTCCGTTGCCTTTATTCTTCTAACTGGTGGTTTTTGTACCTTATCAGCATTGCAACTGCCCCCAGGGCTTGTGAAAATGCAGGTTGCCGGGCAACCCCCTCCCCTCTAAAAGTTTCTGAATTACAAGGACTGGGTTTGGCCTGAGAATGTGCATTTCTAACAAGTTCCCAGATGATGCTGATACTGCTGGTTCTGGGACCAGGCTTTGAAACCGTAGTGGTGAATACACTTTTTGAGTCCCACTAAGGCCTGCTGTCCTAAACTTATCATTCTAAACTTTTAGTTTTAGGGAAATGTTCATGACCTGGTGGGGCTGGAAGAAGATGAGGTATTTTGTGGAGACAGAGGGTGTGTTGGGAAATGCTTAACAACCGGTTCTCTGGGGCAGGGGACAGGGAAAGGGAGAGCTCTAGTAACCATGGTGTAAATACTACCACCCTGGCTGAGTTTAAAATACCAAAGTGGCATCCCTGATCACAGACTTGGGAAGAGCTGACAGCTGCTGGTTCTTGTACACCACTGAAGGGGGTGCGGTGTTACCCCAACTGCCGATGGGAGGGAGAGGTGGCAAGAAGCATCTTTTCAACACATAAACGTTCACAATAATTTATATTTACTGGACTACAAAGCAAACCTCAAAAAAAAAATAGCAAACTATTAATGGAATATTGACTGTTTTCTCTCTGCAATGCAATTCACAAGGCAACTTTTCAAAATGTATAAAGGAGATTCTGGTTCCAAGCAGAACGCAGCAAGTACACTGTCTCTCCCATGGAGCTGTGGCTGCAAAACCAAGACAGAATGCATGGAGCAGACGCTGAAAAGTAAACCAATTACAGGAGAAGACCAGAACTTAAGGAACATTGAACTGGTAATGAGTTTACACCTTTTTAAATTTTTCCTTTTTCCACTCTCCCTGCCCAGGCCAGAAGTAAGAGCAGAGAGAGCTCCATGAGATACCCTAGTCTGACTGAAGGGGGAATGTATAATACTCAGAGAGGGTATAGAAATTCCCTGTTGTTTAACAGAAAGGAATGTTAGCCAAAGGAAAAATAAAATAAAATAAGACATCCTCCCCTTTTTTCCTTTTTCTTTTCTCTATTCCCTCATGCTCAGTTTTAGAGTTGAGCTATTGTCAAACAGTGTTCCACTGAGAGAAAAATAAACGTTTTGTGTTGTAAACCTCTGAGATCTTAGGTTTGTTTGTTACTCCAGCAAAAGCTGACTAATGCATATCAGTTCATTGCCACACTGTTTAAATAGTGACATTTGAAAATGACCTAAATGTCCATTATAAAGAATGAATAAATACTTTGTGGAATATTCAGACCATGAAATGAAAGCTGTCGTTACATTGAATGAATAAAGTTCCTGTAAAATAATATATAAATCTTAAAAATAATGTTGAGGGGGGGAAGTTCACTGCAGAAGGCTACTTACAGTGGAATAAAACAAACTTCAGGAAATGTCAAATGCTATTTTGTATTTCTTATATATGTAGTGAAAGTGATAAAATTTATGTAGAAAAATGTATTTCAAGTTCAGAGGAGTAGTTAGGTCTCAGAGAGAAGTGAGAAGAATGGACTTGGTGGGGAATGGATAAGAAAGCGTCCCCTACGAGGAGAGATATCTGTCTGACAAGCTCTATGATGGGTACATGGATGTCTTATCCTGCATCCTTTTCTATGTGGATGAAGTTGTTTGTAACACAATGAAACATACCTTTCAAAGAAAGCAGCTTCCTTTAGTAATTAGTTTTACTGACATCTCCTTAGCTCCAGCAGCTCTTAGGTACTGGCAGATGAGAGAGGCTGAGATTTTGAGAATCTCACAGATTAAAAACCAAGACAATAGAAATAAAATGTTCAAAAATATTTGCAATTGTTCTTTATATGACCCACATGGACACAGATATCATGTGGTGTTGTGACAACAAATATTCGGTGCAAGTTATTTCCTTTGTCTTGAAGACCCCTCGCTTACTTGGTTGTGAAATTTGGTTTGATTTGATTTGATTTGATTTGATTTGGTTTGATTTGGATGAACTTTGGGAGCTGAAACGTGAAGCCCAAATTCCCTTCATTTTTTTTTTTTTTTAAGTGGAGTCAACCAAGAGAATAACTGGGGTAGGTGTGCTTGTTTCAAACTTCTTGCACTTCCTCCTCTTCCTTCAGGAGAAAGGCAAGGGCATTGAGTGTTGCTTCAAAAACTTGCTAGTACTTCAGAATAATCCAGAGCGCTTTTGAAAAGAACAATTTCCCAGGCCCCACCTCAGATCCTACTAAACCTGAATTTCTCAAATATTAAGAAGAGCACCTTTATTCTTAAAACTGTGATCTCCCAAACCTCCACCAGCTGAGAGTTCTTCCTGATCATAACTACTGCCTACTGTGGGCCATTTTACGGATTGTATAGAACAAAAAGCAGATGCTAAAAACGAAGCCAACCAAGAAACATCAAAAGTAATTACATTATCTTTAAATTGATTTTTGTGTTATAAATGGATGTGAGTGTGTTAAAAGGAGAGCATTAGAGCAACTCAATTAGAGAGTCACCCTACCGGGCCTGGATTTGAATTTTACTTAAGAGTTGGTGTATCTAAAAGATTTCCTTGAGGCTGTGCTTAGAGCCTTCTATCAACAGTGTGCACCTTACCTTTCTCTTCAAGGTGGAGGGCATGGAAACACCAGGCTTAGGAGAGCATGTTTGTCAGTTGGTGTCCTTCAAACTGAAATTATTGTAACAGTAACATCTTTACAAGTTTTCTTTAATGACATCTGTGTTCTCTTAACTGACAATATGGTGCAGCTATTTGTTGAAATGCTAATATATTTTTTAATTATTTAGACTTATGTGCTTTTTATTGGTGTGGGGGTACGGGTGGGGGGTATAACCCCCTTGGGAAGCAAAAATGAGGATTAAAAAGAAAAAAGCCAGGGAAAGCAAATATAAAGGAATGCCCATAAACTAGCGTCAGTTCTTGTAGAAGACAGCTGGCTCTTGTTCAGCGAGGTCATCGTCCGAGAGGCAACAGGAACCACTACATCTTGGAATAATGTCACAAGAAGGAAGGGTGAAGAATATGCGATCTCCTTTCCTTCTCCCACCCCTCACTGGTCAGTTTACCTCCCTTCCTGGTTCTCTTTCTGAGGCACCGGGGGCAGCCTGAGTGATAGACCACAGCACGCCAGGCAAGCTGGTAAGCAGGTGGCAGTTAGGGCTGCTGCCTGCAGCTGCAGTCCTCTGGGCTGGCTAGGTGAGCAGGTGCGTTTTAGCAATGACCCGAAAACCCCGGAAGACACAGACTGCAGTCTGAGGCAGGAAACGAGGTGCTGTGGGTTGTGCCGGGAGTGAGTGAGAGGACTGGAAGCAGCTGTTTCCATGAGCCTGCCTGGCCAAATAGGAGTGGGCTGTAACAGTTGGCCTCCTCTGTGAAGAGGGTGATGAAACTTAATGAACCTTTTTTAACCAAAGCCTCCCTGTGGCTGAGTTGGTGCCAGTTGGCCTTCGTGGTGAGTCTTCAAAAGCACTGAGCAAAAAACGATGGCCAGGCCAATCTTGGCAGCACATAACCTAGGTCTGGTACACCATGTCTGCTGTGCAGACACTGTAGAACATGAATCTGGGTCATCTGATTGTGCCAGAAAGAAAGGAGACTGCCAAACTTGGGTCTAGTCAAAAGGACACAAGCCCCAACTCGACAACTTCTGTTGGTCGAGAATGGAATGATTTCAGCAGCAGAGAGAGAAAGCGCAGTGGATTACAATATGTCAGATATATAAAATAAAAATTCTTAAGATCATTGTGATATTCCAGAAAATTAATTGGAAATGAAACTTTATAAAGGGAAAGAAGGTATCTATCTTGCTTTCCTTGTACTAACTTTTAGGGTAACCAAATAGTTGATAAGAAAATTCCTTCCTTTTCATAGAATTCCAGCTTGTACCTGCAGAAGGAATGGTAGAACTGGAGAATGTTCGTTTGAAAGCTTTAATAAAATAATGGATCTAGGCATCAATAACCAAAGTCTCTTCAAACCACTAGGTAAAAGGCTGAGAAGAACGCTTCATAAGAGTGGAGCAGCCTGACCACACCTGAGCCCACTGATGAATCTTGTCCCTTAAAGTCAGGTAAGCAGCCAGACATGGGATAATGCCATGCCTCCCATGATGCATTAGAGCTTGAAAATGAATCTGCATCTACATAAACATCTTGATCTGCCAGCTGATAGCAAATACAAAGGATAGAGGAGCGTGCTAAGTGGTACACTGAGGATGCAATCTGCCAAGTTCAAAATAAGGGAAATCCTCAAAAGACAAAATAACACATTTTTCAAAACACAAACAGCATAGGAAAGAATGAGAATGGGTGCAGGGGAAAAAGTAAATATTTAACGAGACTTAGGAAACATAAACCGAGAACAATCTTGGAACTTCTTTGCATTTTTGATTCAGACAAGTTAAAAATACATTTTAAAGAAAATCTAGCCGGGCTCGGTGGCTCAGCCTGTAATCCCAGTGCTTTGGAAGGCCGAGGTGAATGGATTGCCTGAGTCCCCCAGGTTCAAGACCCACCAGGGCAACTGGGCGAGACCTCATCTCTACAATAAATCAAAAAATTAGCCGGGCGTGATAGCGCACGCCTGTAGTTCCAGCTACTTGGAAGGCTGAGGCGGAAGGATTGCTGGAGCCCAGCAGGTCAAGGGTGAGGTGGCCGGGAGTGGCCACTGCCCTCCATCCTGGGCGACAGAGTGAGACTCCCACTCAAAAAAAAAAACCAAAAAAAAAAACCAGGGAAAATTGAATATAAATTAGATGCTAGGGGGTATTAAGGATTTGCTGTTAATTTTGTCAGGTGTGATAATGACATTGTGACGATATATATATATATATGTGTGTGTGTGTGTGTGTGTATATATATATTTTTGAGTTGTAGTCTCATTCCATCGCTTAGTCTGGAGTGCAGTGGCACACTCACGGCCACCCCAGCATCGACCTGCTGGGCTCGGGTGATCCTTTCACCTCAGTCTTCCAAGTAGCTGGAACTACAGGAGTGCGCTACCACGCCCAACCAATTGTTTTGATTTTTATTGTAGAGGTCAGGACTTGTCAAGTTTCCCAGGCTGTTCTCGAACCCATGGGCTCAGGCATTCTGCTCACCTCAGCCTCCCAAATTGCTGGAATTACAGGCTTGAGCCACCGCACTCTGCCGATACATTTTTTAAAGTCTGTTTCTGTTAGAGATACATACTGAAGAACATATGGACAAATGATAGGTGACCGGGATTTGCTTTTTAAAATCCAGAAAAGGGCAAAAAAGTGGAGAGGAATAAATAAGAAAATATGGACAAAATGTGGCGAGTTTGTTGAAGTTTGCTAAGACCACATGGCATTCATTATACGGTATACCCTAGTGTTGTGTATGTTTGAAAATATCCACAATAAAAGGTTGCAAAATTAAAATACATGAACAAGTTCTTTTTAAACCAACAAAACAAACTCCCCAGTTGGTTCTGATGCACTGGCCGGCTCTGGGGATCCCTGGGGTAGGAGGACCTGTGAATGCAGAAGAGGAGCACGTAGAGAAGCTTGTCTCCCCTCCACCCCCAGGTGCTTTACCACCACCAGATTATCCTCAAGGCAATGCAGAGAAATTCAGGATGCAGGAGAACCTGCTTGATGTCACAGTTTGTAGTTCTATGAAAATTCCTCCTCAGATTTAAGAAAAAGATTAATGAGTGTTAATATTTAGCTCTGTTTCCATGAGAAAGCTTGTGGAAAAACATTTTAAAAAGCATTTATAGTAACTAATCCAGAAAATAAATCAAATTAGTCACTGTTGAGGGCTTGCATTGCGGTCCAAAATAAGATAAATTTCTTGATGAGTAACTAGCTTGAGGGTACAATTTTATGGTAAGTTATATGACACAAAATTTACTGCTAATTATTTCCAAGTTGGTTACTTTGTACCCTATATGATGCTATGGAAATAGCAGCAAGTTGGATGTCCTGAGACTCAAGTTTTGATTGTAGCTCTCTCTCGTGATCTCTCTCTCTCTCTCTCTCTCTCTCTCTCTCTCTCTCTCTGTCTCTCTGTCTCTCTCGTAGGGAGTAGGGATCTCACTCTGTCACCCAGGCTGGAGTGCAGTGGCATGCTCATGGCTACTGCAGCTTCAACCTGCTGGGCTCAGACAACCTTTCCACCTCAGCCTCCCAAGTAGCTGGAACTACAGGAAGGGGCCACCATGCCCTGCCATTTTTTGGATTTATTATAGAGACGGGGTCTCAGCAAGTGGCCCACGCTGGTTTCAAACCCCTGGGCTCAGGCAATCCTCTCGCCTCAGCCTCCCAAAGTGCTGAGATTAAAGGTGTGAGCCACCAGGCCGGGCTTACTTTTCTCATTCCTAAAAAGAAGAAAGAATCAATGACTGAGGCGCTCCCAACTTTAATAATCCATTTAACGATGAATAAAAATGCACAGAGTCATCTGCATGCACTATTTCACTTACTTCTCATAGCAAGCTTGTGATGTAGGTAACTTTATCATTCACACTTGGCTGATGAGACTGAATTAGAGAGAACAGGTGATCGGATGAAGCAGATTCTCAATAGATGTTGAACAATGAAAATTTGAGTTTGGTCTGATTTTCATTCTCATAGAAATATGCAGCTGTTGATTTCCATGTGTGTTGTAGTGTTTTGGGTAGTTGAGGCTGAAAGGATTTTTGAAATACATTGAAACTCTGAAATATTAGAAAAGTTTAGTTTCTCTAAATATTATGAGAATTTTGCATCTCAATCCAATCATTATTTGTAAAATATGATACAAGCATTTCTGCAAAACTGGATATGTGTGTGTGTGTGTGTGTGTGTGTGTGTGTATGCTTGTGAGCATGTGTCTAAGTCAGTCTCCTAAACTTTCAAGGGAGTTCAATGAATAAATACTATGTCTTAAGTCTGAGATGTCTTATAAAACAAATGAAAGATCTGTAAGTTTTAGAAGGTCACGTTAATTCATCTAACAAATATTTAGGGGGCATCCACCAGGGACTTTTTTTTTGTTCCAGGTGAATTTGAATCTTCAGTGTGGTTCACAAACTACTTGGATAGGATTAACGTCAGTTTCTATCTCAGCCCTGGGACAGAGCCTGTGACCTACTGGTTTCCAAGGCCACTACCCTGTTAGACCAAACACAGTGCTTTTGACACTGTAATCAACATCTTGGCATCCACGAGAAAGTTCAAAATGCCAGACTACATGTGGTGCATAACACAGAACCTTAACTCTAACACAGGTACTTACTGAGTAAACATTGAATTAAAGCTAACACGAACGTACTCTCCTTTAGAAAAAAAATAGACAAGTTTAAGGTCATTTTAGCTTGTGAGATTCAGGCAGCCACAAATCATGTTAATATTATAAGGGCAATAAGTACATAGTTCTTTGTGTTTTTTTATTGTGCCCAACCAGACCTGTGCTTTCTTAAGAGTAAGTTTCCTCAGTGGCAATGAGAGAAATGATACTTGTTTTTCAGCTTATACTTTTTAAAGCACTTTGATTACAATATTTCATTTGATTTTTATATCAATGGTTGAAAGACCCTGTCAGGTAAACACTGGCTTAAATCTTATGTGGAAGACAGATCAAACCTCCCACTCCCTCATCCGCCATCCACCTTTTTTGCAAAAGCATCTTCCTGGGAAAAGACAAGCAACAAAACAAATAAACATGTCTTTGGAGGCAAATCTCACTTATACATTTTTCAAGCAGTCTATAGTTATAATACCAATATTGTTGGCTAAAAAGATATTCTTTGAGAAAAACTTCTTTCACACTAATGCCACCTGTTTGGATCTGAGGCTTTAATGAAATGAAGGAGAACTTAGAGGGCTGTTAAATGAAAAGTCATGCTACCCTGTTTTAAGTTGTATGATCAGGAAAATTTTAAGCCTTTACAAAGGCTTCTAATTTACAGTGCATTTTAATAAGCATAATTCAGTTGTCTAACTCCCAGTAGCATCTAACAGAAAGCTACACTGTAGGTGGCTGATTAATATTTTATGTTTATCTTTAGTAGCTAACCATGTCAATATGTGAAGATCTTCTGAAAGAAACAGCATATTCAAAACATACTTTCTCTGTTATATAAATTATTTGGGATATTTCATTTTTAAAAGTGTTTATAATATAGTTTTTAAAATGTTGTACAACTTATCCAAATAGTATCAGTACCTTGCATTTAATAAAACATATAAAAGTTTAAGGGGTGAAAATTACTGGCTCAATAACTATTTATGGAAAGTTTCTTTCCTATTATCATCTGCTATACGAAATATATTTTTTAAAGTATTATTGAAATCCTTAAACCTTAATATACTTCTGAATAAACTATTTAATTCTAGGTCATTGCCTTTTAAACTTCTTGGAGATTTTCCACATCTTCCTTTAGGATAGCAATAATCCTGTTATTATCTTTGTCTTGTATTATTGCGTACCACTGTTTTGCATTCTCCCATCTCCTCACAGAGAGCGTGGTGTAGCAAGTCTTCATTTCTCTGGTGATCCATATTATTTAGGAGAAGGTTGCATCTTTCTTAAAGCAAGTAATTTCAGTCAAAATCATCCCTGAGATCATTCACATGATGAATGATCTCAATGAGAGAGACCATATTTCATAAATATTTATAAAATATTTCAAATATTCAACAACTGATAGGGCTTCCGTACCAACCAAGCAGAACAGACTCTGGCCACAGAGCAAAGTCCTGCAAGGCCCTCTTTGGTATCACTTCAACTGCTGGATCCTCAGAAAGTGGGAGGGGCTGAATCCAGGAGAGGCTGAGGAGCGGTGGATGCTTCCAGGGGACTGAGAAGTTGATCTGGACGCTAGAGTTTCTCCATCTTGGCACTGCTGGCCCTTTGGGGACTGTCCTAGCATAGAATGTATCTCTGGCTTCTACCTCCTAAGTGCCATGATCACGACCCCCTCAATTGTGACAACCCAAAACGTCACCGATTGTTTTCCAGGGTCTCTTAGGGAGCAAGATTGCCCTAGTTGAGAGCCATGAATTGAGATACCGTCGGCTACAGCAATATTTCAGTATTTAACAGCCATTACTTTCCTACGGTCACTCACAGGGTCTTGAACTCTTACCTGCTTTATTGTGCTTAGAAGAGATTTGTTGAATGAATGGGTGATTCATCCAGTCAGTCACCACACCGGGAATCCCCTTTTAGGAAAGGGTGGCCCACACATGTTCTCTTGTACTTGGAGTGTGGGCACATCCTGATTTATGACTAAGCAGGTGTTTCGTGAGATGCCTCGACTTGTTGACAGCAAAGCGTGACCGTGGGTCCCTGAAGCCCAATGCCTAGAGCCGATCACCGGAGACTAGTTTGATCGGTCCACTCTCTGGTTTTCACTCGTGTGCAGGTAAATTCTGTACTCACATCTCCATCCCTCAACTCTATCTGAACTTAAGCTGTAGCTCTTTGAGTCATGTATCCATGTCATATCTTAAATACGAGATGCAGAGACCTGACCCCAGCCCGTGCCTCACCGCACTGCAACCGCACAAGCCCCACTGCCTGTCTTGTCTAAATGAGTTGGATCATTCACACCTCGTTCCTGGTGGTCATCTGGAAAACTCTCTCTCCTGCAACTTCTACATGTAAGCAATAATCACAAAGTCCAGTTAACTTAATCACCCGGTCATTTGGATTTCATTCCCTCCTCCGTGTTTTCTGCTCCACTGGGCTAACTGCAGCCTCCTGACTGGTCTTCCGTCTCAAATCCAAACTTCTTCCAGCATCATCTGTGGAAACGGCTACTTTAAGCCATGTTGAGTGAAATGCTTCTGTTTTCTAAAGGATGAAATCAAAGCTCTTTAGCATCCCTTTCCAGGCCCGCCATAACCTGACTTCTGCTCAGATCGGGTACTCCAAGGTTGGCATTTCAGGCTCAAGTGATTCTGAGCAGCTATTAATTAATATGCTGTTACCATGTGACCCACCTGTTCCTTTGACCTGGAATACACTCTTTACCCTTTATTAGCTAACCAAGTCCCCAGCCTTCGGTTCAGGTGACATCTCTCCTAGGAAGCCTGGTCTGCCTTGTCCGTCCTGGGCCCGGGGGTGCTTTCATGTGTGGTACTCTGGATCCTCATTAAGGGAGCATTATCACCGTGTGTTGAAATTGTCTCTTTCACTGTTGGGTGGTTTGTCACTGGGTTGAACCACCTCCTATTCAACTTTATAGCCTGAGTCCCAGCCACAGTTGTGCAATAAATGCTTCCCGTGTGATCTCAAATTTGGAGAATAAAATTACATGTACATACAGACATAGAAGAAAAGACTGGAAGGATACTTGCATAACATAGCTAGGTTCTATACTCCTAACATTTTATTGGAACTTTCTCCCACTTTGGCCAAGAGGTATTAGTACCAGTTTCACCCACGTGACTATGACATCAGGAAAATGAAGTTGCTCTTCAAATTTGAGGGAAGGTGGGACAGGAACGGGGTCAAATGGTGAACGCAAGAAGGGAGGGACAGTGACGGGCCGAAACTTTGCTGATCGTATGGCCTTAAACGGGATTCTCCCAACGACAGCCCCACCTCTACTGGGATAAGAATAGAAAGCAGAACAGAAATCCAAGGGTAACAATTCCTCTTCCTTCCTTTGTAAAGTATGAGCAAAGTCCATCCCTCCTTCCTCACCCGCTATGTCCCCTCCTTCCCCCAAAACTTATTGAAATAAAAATTAAATTTTTTCCTTTTTTTTCTGGTGCTTTCAGAACTCAGGCTCAACTGAGGACATACGGTTAACAGATGGGCACCGTTTTAAAGAACTTACAATATTTGAGTTGAAATTCCCTGCCCTGCTCATTATGGCCCTGAAGACTTCTTGTCACAAAAGCAAATTTTCACAACCTCCTGACATAAGAATGTTGACGTGCAGGCTCGGGTGCAGCTGCATGCTCATGAGGCCAACAGATGGATATGCTGCTGGAAAGCAGAAAAGAAAGACGGCGTTGCTTAGGCTTGAGTTCCTGAGCCCAGACGCGGAGGCTCTGACAGCTCATTCATGACAAGGAATCGTGCCGCTTCCTCGCTGTGGAAGCTCGTGGGCCTCTGGAGCCCTGCCTGCCCACCCAGCTCTGTACCTGGAGCCACAAGGAGAAGAATGTTAAGAAGCTACAACAAACTGAGTTCGGTTATTAAGTTTTGCTCACGTGGCAGGCCGGTTGCTCCTGAAGCTTAGTGGCTTATGATCCTAACCTTCCCCTGGTGCGATTCCGGAACGATGCTCAGGAATAGGAAGAGAGGCCACAGTGTGGACAAACAACAAAAAAGATCATATTTTCATATTCCTTCTAGAGCATGGCATCCAACTTGCACACCAGTGAGGATCTATTTTATAGTCCGTCAGCAAACAATAAAATATACGTTACAGACCCTTTTGTTTGCAATAACCTTTTAAAAGAAACATTTCTTCCCAATCAACGTACACATTTGCTAAGCTTGAGGAATGTAAAAGAAGGGGTGGGGTATCTCTGAGTGGAATAGCTGTAAACCCAGAGTCAGCTGGATCTAACCCCAGAGCAGCCAAGTCTCATCCTCAGTGCCATGGTGTGGTGGCTCGAGCATCACCCGTCCACTAGGCTGGTTGAGGTCAATCTTTTCTCCAGAACTGGACTTACGAGCCGTGTGGCTTTACGTAGATCACTTCTCCAGAGTCCATTCTATCCGTAGGCAAACTGGAAAATGATGATCTTCTGACAGGGCTTGTTGAGCTCAGCCGTCTGAGTTTGATGGGTGCCTCCCCTTGATGCCGACTCATTGTGCTGGTCAGAGCTGCTGGCCCGTTGTTGAACGTTGCCTTGAGACTGAGTGGGACTTGAACGTGTTGACAGAAACAACCTCCTGTGACACACATACTAGTGCTCCAACATTTGTGGGGGGCTGCATGCAGTGTGCTTTCATTACTGAGGAATCTGGCGCAGTGAAGGGAAAAAAGGACAAACGGGCAAATCCTTTGTTCTTACTCACTGATTCTGGCACAACAGGCCGCAGCAAGCCCCACCTGCCCTTTCCAAGCCTGGGTTTGAACTTGACTGGAGCAGACAGACTCCCTTCCTTACTTTCCCTTTGTCACCCACGAAGGGGAAGCTATGGCCTGGCTCAGTGGCCCCAGGTAAGGAAAGGGTTCAGCATCCTTCAAGTCTGTGGCCTCCTGTGGACTGATTATCGAGATCTCTCTGGAGACGAGTCTCCCTGTGGAGAGTCACGGATCTGTGGCCTCTTCCCTCCACTTGGCTCTAGAGAACAGGCTACTCAATACAACTCTTGGTATCATATAAAAATCTCATTTAAACCTCAGGAAGAATAGCAGTCACCTAGCTGTATGCTTCAATCAGCTTCTCACTCTATGCGGCAACGCTCCTGTCTGGGTTTAAGATTGGAACTCCTGTCCGGGTCTAATGAAGGCTGCACACTGGTCTGTGGGCTCCTCCTCTTCAGGGTTTTTACCTTGTTTACCACCCTCTCTGTGGTGCATAGGCGCTGCTCCATCCTACTTCGGGTCCCGTGTGACTGTGCTCCCCATGCTAGTAAGTGCGGACTCTTGGAATCACCGAACTCAGCAATTTGAATCTCAAAGTCAAAGGGGAGCCAAGCTGCTCAAGTATTACAGGCGTGTCTCCGTGGTGAACTGGCAGGTCTTCCCGCCTGTAGATTGAGTGGTCAGGCCCTAGCAAGCCAGTACTGAAAGGTGTTTTTTTGTACCTCGGGGTGGTGGGAAATGGAATCTCCTGACTAGTGAAATGACTGGACATAGATTTGCTCAACATCAGGATACAGAATTTGATGCACTGAATTATTCTGAGAAGATCATGGAATGACTGAAAATGTAGGCTCGGTTTTCTGAAACACAGAACGCACAGAGCTAGAACATGACAGGCTCAGCTTCGTTTCAAAGGTGCCCCTGCAAGTTGTGGGAATTCCTGCTTCACAAAATTTGTGCTTGTTTCCTTTCTCCTCAGATGCACAACTGTTTTTCTTTCTTCTTTCTCCTTCCCTTCTTTACAACTTCCTCTATCCGTTTTTGGCTACTTACCTGGAACTAAACCCCGGCACCGAAAGATTTTTTTCCTTAGCTGTATAGAAAAAAGTTTGGTTTGAATTTGCCACGCTCACCTCCATCTGATCTAGCTTTATTCATATATTTAATGTGTGATGCGCATCATGTATGGAGCTCTCCGCATGGAGCTGATTGCAAAAATATTGTATCGTATTTACTCGCCTTCCCCTTGGCTGTGCACACACCTTACAGGTCCTCAACTTTCAGGTGAAGAGAGACATGAAGACCTGCTTTCCTCACCGTCCTCTCATTCATAACATCACTGACAACATCTCAAGGTGCTGAACTCTTTCCAGGGACAAGGGGCCTTGTGCTGAACCCTTTCCTGAATGCCTCTATTTAATCTGCAAGACATTTGGTCTGCATGGCAATCCTAGAGGGGAGATACTAACAGTCAACTCAGAAGGTATGTGCACTGAAGCCTGTGCCAATCTTTAAACTGTCCAAAAAGATGTCAGATTATGTGGTACCTTTGCTTAAGCCCAAGAGCAGTTCCCTGGTGACCAAATGCCAATGTCAATCTCAACAAGGATTCCTACCAACATGTGACCGGGTGGCCTGAGCCAGCCTGAATCTGTCTGTAGGAGAGTTAATTTAATTCTGTTCATGGGTGCTGCACATATCTTTAGTTAAGAACAGTGAGTTAAAGTAAATAAGCAAGAGATGTTACAGCAGATCTAAAAGTCTCATAAAATAATTATATACTGAGAAGGATCGATTGGGGGTCAAATATGTTATAATTAATACTGAGTATCTGCAACCATTTGTGAAGTATGCTTTGTGTTAGTATCCATCGTAATTGGATTCAATTCACCTCTTCATTTAACATTTGTTTTTTGTTTTTTTTAAAAAAGAATACATTGGTGTGTTGAATATTTGTTCTAATGTTTTCACTTAGCTTTTTGTTATCAAAAACCAAGTCATTAAACAAAATATTTGGTAAAGAGCACGAACTACAGATTTTATCAGAATCTGAACTGACTCAAGTGTCCTTATGAACTCGAATGCGGCACCACTGCTCTCTAGATTCTGTGTTTTGAACCTGGACAACCTGGTTTCCACTTGCAGGGTGTTGCCCAGTGGGTGGATTTAGTCTCGGCTCTTGAGGGGTGCAGGTTCAGGCAGCTGCTCACAGATTTCGATGCGGATGAGTAAGCAGGTGCAGTGGAATTCAGAATTATGGGCTGACGTGAGCAAGGACTGGTTAAAGACGCGAAAGCTTTGAAGCTGGTCTGGCTCATCCCGCATCATGGCAAAGGAATGAATTTCTCTTTAGCAAAAACATGCATTGAGTGATAAGATCATTTTGGTTGATCTGTACCACCAGCCTCATCTCCTACCTGTCCGAAAGTCCTTTGAAGTCTGCAAAATAAAAAAGTGCAGAGAAACTGGCCAATTGTGAATCATCACTTCATTATTCATGAGGTATATGGTGAATGTCAAAGAAAGAGATGAAAAATGTTTGATGTATTCTGCCTGAGAGACAAATATCATCCCGGGGTAATATTTTTCATCAGGTAGAGAATATCCAACAAGGAGCAGTCAGATGTTCCAGGCCACAGAAGGCAAAGGGTATAAGTTTTTCTCATTTGCTGTCCAAGGCCTCGTGCACCTCTAGCAACAGAGGGCTTCCAAATGTTGCATGAAACCCAAAGATCATAGTGGATTACAAGCATTGGCCCTTTCTGATTATTCCCTGGCATCTGGAACATTTGCCAAGTGCAACTTCTACTTTCAGGTGAACTTGAAATCCCACTGTTTCAGTTGAGGGTATTATAGATATAGGAGGGTCTACTTTCCTAAAAATAGAAATAAAGTATTAATCCTGATGTACTAGCCTGGTTTTTGACTTTGGGATTAGCAAACTTCCTGGTTTTGGGCCTTGAAGGAAAGGTATAGTATTCGTATTTTAATCTTAGAATTATTATAATAGTAATGGTCAGCACTAATTGGGTACTTACTAGATTTCAAGTGGGTGTAGCAGCGGGAAAGTCTACCAGCCTGGACTGGATGGAGTCTTCTCAGGAGCCAGGGAGACCAGAAGACAGTATGGTGCCCTCAACTTCTAGCCAAGTGGGTCTGACTCTGATTTTGACCGACTCACAAAATTTTTATAGGGTTGTCCAGATTGCAATGTGCTATAAAAGAGAAGAAGAAAGTTTTCGAATCCAAAATAATTGCACGTTAACTTAATGACTAATCTTGATTGAAATTTCATTTAAACTGTGTTGTTTCCATTTCAGGTCTGGTGAAAATGCTACACCTTTCCCACTGGCTCTGCATGAAGTGTGAATAATAAGCTTCTGAGCACCAATAATTTGACAGCACTGGGCTGAACAAAATAAGCATTTTGATCTCTAATCAGAGAAAAGAACACCTGTGAGAAGAAGAATGGAAGGAAATAGTGAGATTCACATTTCCAGAGAATATAATTGTTCAGGATAAAAAAACCCAAATATAATTGCTACAAATCAATGTTTGTCTAGTAGGTTCTGAACTGTTTCTGAATCTTGTCTTTAGTTTCTTAATTGAATGAATATTCTTTTTAAAACCAATAATGGAAACAAGAAAATTTGAAAATTTTCAGTCCAGGCAGAGGGAGAGGCTCCTTCATTTTGTGACTGTTTTAAAACAGGCTAGATGTATTCGCCAAGTGAGGTTGATTCCTAGAAAGAGAAATTAACCTTGAGGTCTATAATTATTATAGAATATGGACTCTTCCTTCAAATTTAGCAGAAAAATATAAGTAGCAACCATTTTAAAATTATTTATGCTTTCTAATGTGCTCTAACTTTCCATTTCTGCTTTTATAAACTTTGATTTTATAATCTATATTTACTGTGTTATAGAAAAATGAATAGATATCATCATTGCACAAGTAACTTAGACTATAATAAACTATCGTTTGGTTATGACTGACATTCTTCAACATTCGTATTTTATTTATTTTATAATTAATTAGTTATAATTACAATTACAATTATAATTATTTTTTGTAGAGACAGAGTTCTTGCTTATGTTGTTCAGGCTGGTCTCAAACTCCTGGTCTCATCAATTCTCTCACCTCGACCTCCCAAAGTGCTGGGATCACACGCATGAGCCACTAAGGCTTGCCCACAACATTTTTAAGAAAGCGAGTAAAATTTAAGTGTGTGGTGTCCTGCTGTTGCCTCGGACGTCAGCAACCCTGAGTGTGTCCAGCTGTCAGCATGGGCAGGTTCCTGCCAGGTTCTTGGCTGTGGCTGGTGCAGTAGTTGCATCTGCAAACTTCCTTGTTTATGGGTGTGGCTGGTCTGGCCACAGCTCTGCTTCAAACCTCCAATCACAAAGACAAATGGTGTCCGGACGTCTATCCAAGAAGAGAGCCGCAGAAGGAACGGCAATCGCTGGTGTTCGTATGGAATTGGTGGTGTTCCATTTCATCTCATCCCGTATTAGTCAGGAGAGAGACATCCTCCACTCTCCTGGAGTTTCAGCTTTTTTCTTTTTAAAAAGAGAGCATATCTTCAACACAACTGGTGCAGTTTAAAAAAAAAAAAAAAAGTAGTGCACCCGAAGCAGTGATTTTTCCTAATCACTAACGACCAGTGTGACTCACGACTTGACGGACAGCATGCTATGACCTGCTCATTCACCCGAAGGCTGATAGAGCTGACCTGGATGAACCCTGCTTGTTTTTTGCAGCATCATGGTCTGGTTGGCTCTTTGTCTCTCTTAAGTTCCGTCTTCCTTGATGTGCCAGGGTGTGCCTGCATGGCTAGGGAGCCCCAGGGTGTGCTGTGCCTTTCCTGAATCCTCCCTGCTGCCAGCTAGACGATAGGCCCTGATCCTGCCTTCCTGCCCTCTGCCCTGGCCAGAATCCTAATGGGAAATGACCTCAAATTCAAGTTCATGAAAAGCTCTGTTTCTCTTACATAATAACAGCACTCAGTCTCTCATTGATCAATTCAGAGACTAACCAAGCAATTGAGAAGACTTCATTTTCCTCCCCAGGGTCCTGGGTTTGGCAGCTATTGAACAGGTGGCAGATGCCTCCTCTGTTTACAGGAACAAAAGGCAGAGAACTGAGGTGGGGTGAGGTGGGGAGGGGGCGTGTGGGCTGAGAGGGACCTGTTAGAGACGGCTGCCCCAGGTCATCTCTCGCAGCAGAGATTGGAAAGTGGACAGACGCCTGATAAGTCCTCGGCTGCCGAGCGTTTACCTTTTCAGAGACCAGATCGTGTGAGGAAGTAGGATCCTAGCTTATCTGGTCCTTTCTTAACTGGCTACTGTCTGACCCCCAAACCTCCTGGGAAGAGTTTGCTGGGTGGGTTAGGTGATATCATCTGAAAAAAGCTATTTATCTGGATGGGGAGAGGCTATTAAAACATGTCGATGGAGGTGCACATCAGGAATAGTAAATCAGGAAAAATGTGGTAGAGTAAATTTTGACATGGGGCTTCTCCTACCGTTCACTGATTTAGGGATGTTGGAGAAACTAACTCCTGTGGTGCGCTGACTTTCATCATTAAACAGTAGCGTCAGAACCAGAAAACCAGAGATCATCTAGTCTCTTCAGCTTTGGTTCCTAATCAGAAAAATTGCTTATTGACAGTGATCTGCATCAGTTTTGCTACTGCTTTTGCCGAGTAGCCCGCGGTAAGTGTATCACAGGGTTATCTCTTTTGGTCTACTGTGATGCTACCATGAATAGATCTTATTTAGAACCAATTACAAACAAGGGGCTTAAGAAAAGAATCTAGCTTTTATCTGTTGTAAAGGCCCACGTTCCTTCCCCTGCTGGGGATCATCCTGTCTTGAGTGACCGGAAAAGACAAGGTAGAAAATTACTGAGATTTAATTTTTCCTTTAAAATTATCCAGATGTCTGTTGCAGTCTGGTTCCAACTACAGAAAACTGAAACGCTGTGCTCAGCCTCCTCTTCTCGCCTCAGAACCACAGCTCAGAGCTAGTCCTGGTGTTGACTTGACTTTGTTGATGGTCCTTTCTGCTGTCTCAGACTTGTACCATTTTTTTTTTTTTTGAGTGGGAGTCTCACTCTGTCGCCCAGACTGGAGTGCAGTGGCCGCTCCCGGCCACCGCAGCCTCAACCTGGGCTGGGCTCTGGCGATCCTTCCGCCTCAGCCTTCCAAGTAGCTGGGACTACAGGCATGCGCTACCATGCCTGGTTGATTTTTGATTTATGGTAGAGATGAGGTCTCGCTGCCCAGGCGGGTCTCGAACCCGCGGGCTCAGGCAATCCTCTCACCTCAGCCTCCCAAAGTGCTGGGATTACAGGCTGAGCCACCGAGCCCGGCTGACTTGTACCATTTTAAAGGATGTTTGCCAGTGGAACTCAGCTCTTAAAATGAATTGCATAGATAACCTATGGTCCTTTTAAAGATATACACATGCTTAAACTGAATGTGTAATAAGCTAGTCAAGTAGCAACTTCAATGATATGATTTAGGGGATTGTGTAGCAGGAAGATCCTTGCTCCCTGAACATTTGTTCCTGCCTTTGTTACCAGTAATCCAATGCAGCTAACCTCAGGGCTGCTGAAGTGGACCACGTCTCCCATCACCTCCTGCGGCTAGGTGTGGTCACCCGCCTGCACTCTTGCTAAAGGAATGTGAGGGGAAGAAATGGGCATACCTACTCTATCACCTTCCCAGGATGAAATTGCTTGCCAAAGAAATTCCTGAAATCTCTGAAAGCTGGATAGCGGAAGAGGTGGGTAGAGACAATGCCCTAAGGCAACCGTTCTCAGTTTGCATCCCTGGATCTCTAGGAATCTCTGAGACACTTCCAGTGGGACTGAACTGTCCAAACCATTTCAGTAATTGTACTAAGATGCCATTTACCTTTTTTGCTAAGTTGGCCTTGGCAGCCATGGTGCCAGAACAGAGGTATGTACTACTCTGGCACCTTGATTCAGCTTGGTGGCACCAAGCAGTTCTTCAGTTCTTTACTGCCACACACTCACAGGGGAAACACGCCAGGTGCACGTAAAAACATCCTTGGTGAAGCTGTAATGACGATCAGTATAATTCAATCTGGACCCTTGAGTACGCGGCTTTTAATAGTATGTGTAAACTCAAGAGCAGTATGCCTGAAACACTTGTGCTTGTGACGTAGAATTCTTGGAGAGAAGCACGTGTGCAACAGTTGGAGCTGAAGACTGAACCATTCATTCTCTTTTAAAAATTTAACACCGTTTTACTTAAAAAAACAACTGAAAGACTTGGGGACTTGGTAGACATTTTCTTGGAAACTAATGAAGTAAGCCTTATTGCTTCAAAGAAAATAACTGACAGTATTTGTTGCCAGAGATAAAATTCAAGCTCTAAAAAGCAACTTAGAACTGGGAAATTGTATCTGCCACTATCAGTTTGATAGTTCCCCAATACTGTATTTAAAGACGTTTCTGATAAGATTGGTGTTTCTATTATTTTTTTCAAACATTGTATAACAAATTTTCTAAAATCCAAAGATACACAAAATTCACGTAGAAAAGACACATTCAAGGTGCAACATAAGCCAGGAAATTTCCATGTGACAGAATAGGAGAAGCTCATGAACATTTTTTCAGATTCCACATTGCAACCAACCTTTAAACACCGACCACTTGCTGAATTTGGGGGTAGTATTAAATAAACATGTCTACAATTATCTGAGAAGTCTTTTCAAATACACCCCCTTTTAACGTGTGTGTGATTGTGGGAGTATAGATTTTCTTTCTGTACCTCAACCAAAATAACACATCAGAACAGACTGAATGTAGATGTGAGAATTCAGCTGTCTTTTATTAATCCAGTCACGGAAGAGATTTGCAAAATGTAGAACAATGTCACTCTTCTTACTAAACTTTAGTTTGAACTTTGAAAAATATAGTTTTTTCCCCCATAAAAGTCTGTTTTATGCATGCTAACATGAATGACTTTATTAAATTTTGTGGTAGGCCAAATAACGGCCCCCCAAAGATGTCCACATCCTCATCACCAAAACCTGTAAATGTGTTATTTTATTTGGCAAAGGAGACTTGGCAGATGTCATTACATCAAGAATGGAGAAGCCAGGCTTGGTGGCTCAGTCTGTAATCCCACGCCTTTGGGAGGCTGAGGTGAGTGGATTGCCTGAGCCCGCGGGTTCGAGACCTGCTTGGGCAACTTGGCGAGACCTCATCTCTACCATAAATAAAAAAATCAGCCAGGCGTGGTAGCGCACGCCTGTAATTCCGGCTACTCAGAAGGCTGAGGCGGAAGGATCGCCGGAGCCCGGCAGGTCGAGGCTGCGGGGGCCGGGAACAGCCACTGCACTCCAGTCTGGGCGACAGAGTGAGACTCTGACTCAAAAAAAAAAAAAAAAAAAGAAAAAGAAAAAGAAAAAGAATGGAGAGATGGGAAGATATTCTGGATGATGTGAGTGGACACAATGTGATCACCATGGTTTTTATGAGAGGGGTATGGGATGTCAGAAGCACAAAAGCAGGAAACAATAAAGGAACTGGAGATTGAGTGATGTGCTTTGAAGACTGAGGAAGGACTCATAATCCAAGGAATGTTGTAGCCTGTGATGCTGAAAAAGGCAAGGAAACAATTCTCCTTGAAGCCTCCAGAAGGAACATAACCCTGTTGTGGACTTCTGACTTTCAGGACTTTAAGCGAGTACGCCGTGTTGTTTTGAGCTCTTAAGATTGTGGTAATTTGTCACAGCAGAAATAAGAAATGAATATAATGCTATTTTTAAAAAAGGGTTAAATAAATACTGTAAACAGTTCTTAGTTTTCATGTTGAATATGATAGATACTGATAAATATAGCACATACAAACAAAAACTCTTTGAAGTCCTCAGTAGTTCTAAAAGTGTAAATTAATTCTGAGA
Organism: Carlito syrichta; assembly: GCF_000164805.1. Lineage (NCBI taxonomy): Eukaryota > Metazoa > Chordata > Mammalia > Primates > Tarsiidae > Carlito > Carlito syrichta. The sequence goes on from NW_007041227.1 coordinate 37,677, forward strand.
CCAAAAAGTTTGAAAATTGCTGCCCTTAGAAACAGTAGTGCACTGAGGTGGAGGAAATCCATGTCTCTCTTGACCGGCTGGCCGATCTGCCTGTTTCTGGGCTGTTGTGTGAGGGAAATAAACTATCTTATTTAAACCACTGCATTTAGGGTCTCTTTGTACCTAACCAGCACAATTAACTAATGCCATCCTTAGATTCTTTTTTAAGTGTAGCATCCCATTTCAAAACAATTTTTTAATTGTCTTGATAAAGACTTCAAATCTCATATGATTTTTAATGAAAAATGGACAAAGTAAAATTAGCATTAGTTTCAGGAAAATGTATCTTTTCCTTATTAAATCTTACTTCTTAATAATATTGGGACATTCTACCACTCTGAATGCACCTGATCTCATCTGATCTTGGAAACAAATATTGAGATACTCTTTTTCTGCCTTAAGGAGGAAAAAAAAGGGCTTTAATGTGATTTCCTTTCTTTCTTTCTTTCTTTCTTTCTTTCTTTCTTTCTTTCTTTCTTTCTTTCTTTCTTTCTTTCTTTCTTTCTTTCTTTCTTTCTTTCTTTCTTTCTGTCTCACTCCATCGCCCAGGTTACAGTGCAGTGGCATGCTCACGGCCAACCCAGTGTCGACCTGCTGGGTTCCGGTCATCTTCTGCCTCTGTCTTCCAAGTAGCAGGAGCTACAGGTGCGCGCTACCACACCCGGCTAATTTTTTGATTGATTGTAGAGAGGAGGTGTCACCAAGTTGCCCAGGCAGGTCTCAAACCTGCAGGCTCAGGTGCTTCTCTCACCTCAGCCTCCCAAAGTGCTGGGATTACAGGCTTGAGTCACTGTGCCAGGCTTAATGTGATTTTCTAATTCTTAGAGTGACATGAGAATTTTTTCAGTGATCATTAATGTGTTCCCTCACTGCTGATACTTCTGTTAATTCTCAATACTCTTTGGATCTATCAGCAAAGTGAAGTCATTCTGAGGAACTATAATAACGGTACCTATGAGTTTGCCTTTTAATGCACCTTGATTTTTTTAATTTTTAAATTTCTAACCACCCGACAAGGCAGGTTGGGAAAACAGTATTTCTAACTGACCAGTAAGGATGTACCAGAAATCCAGAAAGTATAAGAAACTTGACTCCAATGATATAACTATTTTCTGGCAGAGCCAGACCAAAAACCAATTTTATGCAGATATACTAAAAGAGAACATTTTTGTTGACAGCATATAACTGGTAATTTTCAGAACATTTGGTAGGTTATTAACTGGTAATGGTTTAAATGGGAAATAACTGGATATCCAGATATCCAATACATGTAAATTGCTTTTTAAATGTGTAACCCCATCCCTATCAAAACTCTAAGGCGAGCTATCTCGGCAGTGACTATAAGTAATAATCATCAGAATCACAGTTTAAGCACATTAGCAGATAGTGCAACCATACTCTTCACTGTGCTGTTTACTCAAGGAAAGACTGAGGTTCAGGAACAATAAACGAGCAGTGTGAAGCCCAGAAACATGACGTCAATAAAGTAAAAATAAGCCAGAAGACTGACAGAGCTGGAGAGACCACCAAGTCGGTCTATGCAAAAGGGTGCAGTGAGAATATACAAGATGTCACATCACAGGACATAGCTTTTGTGAGAAAAAACTAAGAAATTCAAAACAACAACGTTTGACAGAACTTGTGTACATTCACATGGCACATGTCATTATGATTATTTTCTTCTGACAGAAATAAGTTATATAAATAGGACATCAAAAAGAATGTGTAGCTTTGATCTCATTTTTAATTAATTGCACCCGGAGAGGATTCAGATCGCATAAGTGAGGGATAGTAATGTTACTTATGTAAATAATTAATAAGCATCTATGATCTATTGGGCTTTTATCTGTCCTTCCAAATGGGGAATGCTATCTACAATTCAGCCAGTAAGAAATAAACTTATCACCGAACTCTCTTCTCCAGGCATACTTCTTTACAATGTGGTGAGATTTGCTGAAGAACTAAGCCATTTATGTAATCTAATTTCGAAGAGTATGCTCTGGAGCACAAGTTACAATTAAGAGTTTCTTTTTAAAGATACTTGTAGCCAAGGTTTTTTGTCCACCACTGACATCTGTTCTCCTCTTCTTCTTTAGAAACACAGTTATAGTGGGGATGGGACTACATTTCCCAAGCCGCTAGCAATGACACATGTCCACTGGACACATCAAAGCAACATGAATGGAAGTGACAAATTTATTTCCACCTACCTGCCTTAAGAGGACATTTTTGTCCCTGGAAAATTGACGATACCCAGAGCAACCTTGAAAGCCATGTGCTAAAGATGGAGGAGCTGTCATCACCCTCAGTCCCTGAAACACTCTGTGGAGTAGAACTGTCCTCTGACAAAGAACCCTCACCTCAGACTGTACCTCCAAAGAGAAATACACTCCCGTGTTCTTTAGTATTCGGGGTTTCGGCTGCAGGATAACTTGCTAATACATTGTTGGAAAAATGAAATTGTGTCATATGGGAATTTTAAAGTCTTTCTAGTCCTTAGCTACGCTTTATCCACCCAATCAATCTAACTCTGTTTCTGCAGAACAGGTGAAACCGACCTACAGAACTGGGTCATGATGACGTACCACATTCTCTGTTTGGTGTAAAATTGTGTTGGAAGGGGATGAATAAAAATAAGCCATTCTCTGTGGGCATCCTCGAATCCCTTTGCTTCCAAGTAAAGTGACAGTTTCTCCACTTTGTCTCATTCTTGCTGGTCTCCACAAATTTACCTAATTCCTTTTAACTCCCTTTCTTTCTCCATTCTCTCCCTTGACTCTTCCATACATAACTATGGAGTCTCTTGTGGGGGTGAATTCGACCTGTTGTGGTTCTCTGTCATCTATTCACATGGACGGATGTCCTAGTAGAAACTCAAGCTCAACCTTCCCAAAATGCAGATCACTTCCTCTCACCCAAATGATTTATTGCTCCTGACGTCCACATTTCTGTTCACGATAACATTGTTTTCCTCGCACCCAGACTTGAAATTTTAGAATAAATTTTCACAGTTGTCTGTTTTCCTTCTCAACATTTAACATTTTGCTGTGCTTTAGTCTTCTTGTTTCTACATTCGAAATAATACTCCTGTCCATTCCTGTGTTCACCTTCCCTCACCAACACTTTAATGCAGATTTACATTTTTATTTTTTCTGGAATTTCGCGACATTCATCTTAACAATGTGATATTCTTCCTTCAACCCCATCCCTATACCACTGTCATTGCGATTTTCCTACTCTGCAAATTTCAGCATGCAAGTGCCATTTCCCCAACCAGATAATCTCCAGTAGCTCTCTGTTGATTTACTAAATAAAGTGAAGACATCTTGTGCAAACCGTACTTTGCACAAGATGTAACACATAATCCAGCCACATGTGATCTCTCGATCTCTCCCTAGTATGTCCTGTCCTTGCCCGGTCTGTGCCTTTCCTTATGCAAATTCTATTTCCTGAAATGTTATTGCCCTTGTCTCCGTTGGATGAATTCTTAGTCCATCTCCAGGCTTAACCTTAATGCTACTTCTTTCATCAGATAAAATGCCACCTTTGTAAACACTACAGAAAACTGTCTGACTCACTCTCATGTCACCCTTCAATGCTTTCTGAGCTAATGTTATTTGATACAATAGAAGCAATAGTATCTGAAGTCTAACTCTGACTCCAGTCTTGGCTTTACCATGAGGTGACCAGGTTACTTCACCTACTGAGTCTTGATTTTCCCAAATTTAAAATGGAGATAGTGATTTCTTTCTTTTTTTTTCTCTTCAACTTTTTACTTTAAAGGTGAGGGATGCGATTCAGGGTTAGGCATACAAATATTTATTATGCAGGTCTTCTTGTTGATGAGATGTGTCCCCACCTCCCCTGGCAGATTCCACTACTGCCAATCTCACCACCCCTCCCCACCCCCAGGCAGTTTCCCGCTGGAAATAGTGATTTTGATTTTATTTCATGGTTTCTCAAAGGATCGTATTAGATTAGGTATATGATAGATCTTGGTAAATTGTTAAGTACTTTACAAACATTACTTATTTTTATGTATTATTATCCCAAATATATTTTCCCCTTAAGCTCTTAAGAGGAGGAATAATGTACTAATTTTTTCTTCTCTGCTGTAATGATTACCAGAGGGAACTTATACATCGAACTTGCTTAATAAGTATTTGTTGACCAACAATGACAAAAAACAGAGTTAAAATAACTGGAAATTAAGGTAAAACATTCACATAGTCTGTGCCAGCATAATACTAAATATAATAAAACAGAGTTAGAAGAAACTTGATTTTCTAACTTGATGGTTCATGTTATTTGCATTGCTTAGCACTCAAATGATTACACAGTCTACAGAATGAAGGAAAGGAAGTGCCTTGGCTATAAGTGCGCTATCTCTCGGATACTAAAGCACCTAAAATAGTTGATACGTAGAATGAAACGATTTTCCTCATCTTTAAAAAGAACAAAGATTAAATGCAGGTGGAGATGCCACAACAGAGCACGTTGATTCCTTTGGAGCCTTAGGTAGACGGTGTTCATTGTTTCCAGGCAAATTTGTGCAAGTGAACTCATCAGGCAAGCGTTTGTCGATATTGCACAGTGATTTATATAAATCAAAACAAGAACACCTCTGTTCAGACAATTAATTCCTCTAGAGATTGATTAGAATAAGAGAACTTTTGAAGCGGATTAGAAGACAATCTTCAGCAGGAGGCAAATTAACATATAAAGATACAGTGATTCGTATTCTCTAGGGATAAAGAAGAGTTAGGCGAATAGAAGAAACATGGCATCCTGATCTCTGCTGAGGGCCTTCAGAATTAAATGCCAGACCCATCTTATCAAAGACTCGGGGCTTTATCTATAATTGTTTTACTAATAGGTTTTTTCCAAACAAAATAATTTATAGATCTATATCTCCTCAAATGGAAAACAGAATGTCTTCCTGTCCAAATGATCATATACTATTACAAGAAACTTACAATTTTATCTGGCTACTTTGCTTTCCTAACAAAATGAACCATATTTAACACTTGTAACTCAGGCTAGGCGTATGTTTGAGTCTCTCCAGCGGCAATGGGGACAGGATTCTCCAACCCTCTGGCACCACCCCGCCCCGCCCCACCCCACCCCAGGCTTTCTTCCCCTCGAGGCTGCGGGAGATACCTCCGTCAGATAGAAAGCCCAAGTTGCTGGGTGGACAGGGCCACCTCACCCCATGAGCTTTCCCCTGGGGTTCAGTACCAGGCTTGGAGTGTTCTCGAATCTCCACCATAAATGGCTGCTATGAGGAAGGCCTCTCCCTGACCCCCCTTCCATCAGCAGCACTCCAGTCTGGGCGACAGAGTGAGACTCCAACTCAAAAAAACACACACACAAAAAAAAACACAGCGGGCACGGAGCAGGGAGATGACTGTTTCTTGTCCCTCCTGGCAGTTCTAAAAGAGGCCTCTGTGATGGCCTTTTAAGGCAAAATGTTGACCTAGCGTTTTGTTTAGAATGAGAGAAGGTTAAGGAAATAACATGAACACGAGCTCTGAAACCCACCCAGAAGGGAACTGTGGGTGCCGCCCACAGACCACTAGAGCCGCGGGTCACCGAATCCAAGGGCAAGGCTGCCAACCCCCCGCCTCCCACCGCCCCTGCACAGGCCCTGGCCTGATGTTGGAGTCTGCCTTCTCTGAGCAACTCCATCTTTCTCACGTGTTTCCCCAGGCCCCAGTCTCCAGCTGTGCAGGTTGGCTTTGTTTTGGGGAGGGTTGAGGTGAGCAGCGGCTGTTGCTTTGAGCAATTGAGAGAAATTCACCCAAGTTCCCGAGAGGGACAGACCAGAACACACAGGCACCACTTGGAGGAGCAGGATATGCCCTTGCCGTTTTCCCCCTTTCAGGCTTGTGTTGGAGGGTCTGGCTTTGTGGTGGTTGTGTTTTTGTCTGTGTGTTGTCTGTTTCTTTACCGGCTCCCTGGTCCTGGTCTCAGGTGGACCTTCCTTAGTGGTTGTGTTTTTGTGTGCATGTTGTCTGCTCCCTTGCTGGCTCCCTGGGTCTCAGGTGGTTTGCCCCTGGTGGGGCCTCCCATTACATATGCATCTTGAAGAGTATTGATCTGCTCAAATAGTCAATGGAAAATTGTTTCACAAACAGAAATATAGGATTTCATTTTGTTGAGTTGAATGCTATTGGCATGTTTAGACTAAAAATAATAATATACTAGGAGGAAGGCACACATATACATGCCCTCGAAATATTCCATATATTTGTGAAAATAGTTCCTTTAATTTTCTAAATTTGAAGTTAGTACAATACTTGGGAACATGTGACAGGGCCATTCTTGACCTATTCGGAAGCTTTTCTTTATTTGATGGATTGGCTCAGATCGCAAGTTATTCATTTATTTGTTCAACAAACAAATGTTTTTCTCCTGCCTGGGAAGTGCCACACAGGTGCCAGACCCATGTGGGTTTGTGGCAGGAAGATTGTTAGGGGAGTAGAGACATGATCTAGAACAGGGGTCCCCAACCCCTGGCCGATACCAGTCCGTGGCCTGTTAGAAACCCAGTCGCACCGTAGGAGAGGAGGTGCAGGCAGGAGAGTGAGGGAAGATTCATCTGTATGACGGCCACTCCCCATCGTTCACATGACAGCCCGGGCTCTGCCTCTTGTCAGATCAGAGGTGGCACTGAATTCTCTTAAGAGCACAAGCCCTATTATGAACCGCACATGTGAGGGACCGAGGTCGTGCTCCTCAATGCCTGACGATCTGAGGTGTTGCTGCCAGTGCTGGGGGTGTCTGCAAATACAGATTCACGTTAGCAGTGAGGCTTGGCGGCGCAGTGACCGTAATCATCAATTGCTTGCAGACTCTCATCAAGATAACCATTTCATAATTATAATTATTTCATTATATCTTACAAGGTGACAGTCATAGAAATAAAGTGCACAATAAACGTAATGGGCTGGAATCATCCCCAAACCATCTCCCCTACCCTTCCATGAAACTGGTCCCTGATGCCAGAGGGTTTGGGGATCCCTGGGCTGTGGAAGACTCATAATTTAACAGGCCGTAGGAGAGGGAAGGGAAGAGGTAATAAATCATTTTACTCCAACTCATTAAGTGTTGCCATAAAGTAGATCTAAAGTCCTGAGGTGGTAATTACCAGAGAACAGTCAACTGGCTCAAGGAACCAGGAAATGCCTCCTAGAGAAGCCTGATAATTATGCTCCTTCTGCTGTACTTTGCACTATTGTTGAAGACGCATGTCCTACCCAACACCCTGGGAGTCAATCTCTTTATGGCTGTGGCTCTCCTTGGGGAACATGCAGGGGAAGTGAAATGGAAACCACTTCTGCCACCTAGCCCAGGCTGTTCTCCCTTAGTTAGTTTTGTTAAGGTTCCATACCACACTTACTCCAGAGAGAAAGTTGGTGCCTGAGGAGGCAGTTGGAGATGAGGCCTAACCTCAGTATAGAGACCCTGAATCCCTTCCTTTAACCCAGAATAGACCTGGGGAAGAGTTTGCACCCCAAAGGTAGAGAACATGCATCTGGTAAACTGTATCAGTCCCTAAGTGGCTGGATCCGTGCACGGTGCTTGTCAGAGGCGACTGTCTCAAAATGATAATAGTAGGACCTGCACCCTCTCGCTAGAATCAGAAGCCTGCAATATATACATCAGCAATCTTTCACTAGGATTTCTGCTAAACAAAAAGAATGCATTTCTTAAGCGTCTACATATTCTGAACTCATCTTTTCAAAATGTTGTGCCCATCCAGGTGAATCTTACACGGGACCTCAGGCGTCACTGTGCGTGTCAAGGCAATTTGTCAATTACCACATCGTGAATGACTCGATCAATCAGTATTATCTTTAGCTGTAGAGATCCCCTGTTGAAGCCAATATAAACTACACATATTTAGGCTGGTAAGGCAGAAATATCACTTTGCAGACAACTTTTTGAAAGACTCTTTCTTCTCTTGCATTTTTCGTGGTGAGAATGTGATGGCACATCTGCTGGCCAGGCCCCTGGCTCTCCACTCACTCCCTTCAAGCATATTCTAGGACAAAGCACAGGAAAGCATTTTCTGGGAGTTGCTTCTCAGCGATCTTTGACACCTTGCCGTGGCTTGCTAGGGCCTGATTTTGAGCTGCATTTGTTCCTGTGGAAGGCAAAAAGTTTGTCTTTCCGTGCAAAGGACAAGTATGTATCACATTTTTACTTGACCTTTCATCTGTCTTTCAGGACATTTTCAATCTCTTTCCCCAACTCATCCAGTTGTTTATTTTCTTCCAAAAGAAGACAAATGCCATACCCAGCTCATCTTGCCTAAGCCTGCCCTCTTCCTTCCAACAGTACTCCAATTGTTAACTGGAGGTTTCCGTTCCTACATGTCATGTTTTAGTCTCGGGCCACAGTGTTTAACATGGTGAGATAGCTGCTGAAGCTATTTAGGAAATGCAGCACATTAGTGAAATTCCTTTCATTAAAAAAGCAAATAAAAGGGAAACCGTATTTCTTTTAAATTTAGTTATCTGAATACAGAGTTTTTTTAATTTATTAAAGCTAAATGGAAGTACTTTCAAAACACTATATTCTTAGTTAACCTGTTAATCTACCTTGACTGAGGCTTAAAGTGATAATGTGTCAATTGTCAACTTTCTGATTTGTTGTTCACTGTATTGATACATTGTAGTCATTGCCTAAAAATATTTTCTACTTAGATATTAAAAATTTTTAAATGCAGATTTAGCATCAAAGAACTAGAAATCTCAACATTTTTTCTCTCTGTATTCTGTCTCCTATTGCTTAACTACTTTTTCAGTGACAAGTGTTTAAGAGGAATTTCAATATATATTTATTTTCTCTTCTTAGAAACTAAGGATTAACTTCCTGATAATTGAGTTGGGTCTTTTCTTCTCTTAATTAAAATGACAAGCTAAGTAATATGCCACAGAGGATACTATTTGATTATTTTTACCTTTCTCCCCCATACTTACTGCTATGGATGACTGTTTATGTCCCTCCAATTTTATATGTTGAAATCACCCAGCGTGATGGTGTGAAGGAGGTGGGGCCTTTGTGAAGTGATTCGATCATGAGAGTGGAACCCTTCCAAATGGGATTAGTGCTCTTATAAAGGATAACCTAGAAAGTGTCTATGAACCAAGAAGATGGTCTCCCCCAGAACCTGGCAAGTTGTCCCTCTGATCTCAGATTTCCAGCTTCCAGAAATGTAAGAAATAAATGTCTGTTATTGACAAGCCACTTGGTCTATGGCGCTTTTGTTATAGCAGTCTGAACAAAGGCACTTACTATGATACACATTAACTACAGTGATATGTGAAGCTGCCGCATGGCTGTCAGTCATTGCTCCTTCCATGAGTGGTATCTTAGGTTGATAAGTGCAACAAAAAGAATATTTCCCCTTCCACCAGAACTCCAGCCACAACTCTGAATCACTGTCCCGCGGCAGCTCTTAATGTAGTTATAAAACTGTATTTCAGTTTGTAAAAGTGATATCACTTCTCTGGTGGCTGTGCCCGTATTGCAGAAGTTTCAAATGTAAAGGAGAAAGACTGAATGCAAAGATCCTTGAGGAGCTGTCCTGTGTGAACCAAGGAGGCGTTGCTGTTTATGGCCAACACAAATAACATACATGTGCACTTCATAATATTGCAGACTATATTTTGACAGCCCCTTCCCATTCTCTTTAATTTGCTTCCTTCTTCTCATGAACACTTGTCTGTGATTCTGCTTCTACTTCCCCAAGGTACTTGTAAGCAAATTATAAATAGATTACTCAATAAACGAATTTGAATGATCCAACTAATTTCCCTGTACTAGAATATCTGCAGTTTTAACCAAGGTTTTAGGCTTTCAAGTCAGATGACTGATCAGTGAGAGAATATTATACTCATGTCCTGATATTTATATTTATTTATATATCCACAGAACCTTTAAAATTCTAAATCTTTAACGGGACTGAGGAAACTGTGCCTTGGAGGCAGCGTATACTCATTACTCCCGGGAACTACACATCTTCCTTTCCATTCATTCATTCACCCTGAAGTTATTGTTTCTACTCTGTGTCTAGCACTGTAGGGGGCACAGAGCAATGAACACAACAGTAAGCCTGACAAAGTAAGAGGGTTTTCACTCTCTCATATCAGAGTCCAGAGATATCATCAAGGCCCTGAGTTCCTTTCACCTTCCTCTTCGACCACCATAACCTGAGTTTTCTCATGATCCTAAAATGTTGGTTTTGTCCCACATCCAGAGAGCGCTTCTGAGTTCAAGCCAAAGGGAGAGGGAAAGACAAGAAGCAAAGTCCAGAAGGTGGAAGGTTGAGAACACATGCCCACTGAGTTCTTCCCTTTAAAACATCTTCTTTTGAAAGCCCCACTGGAGGACTTCCTACGGCCTTTTACGGGCTAGAGCTGGGTCACATCACAAGCTTGACATAGAAAGCGAGCACTTGCCACCCTGGACGAAACCTAGGCTCTGTTATTATGAAAGATGGGGCTGGGCAACAAGGTGAGACTCCAACTCAAAAAAAAAAAAAAGAAAGGTGGGGAGAGCGAGTTAAGCATCGGAAACTAGCCTGTCTGCCAAAGGGCTGGGACTCGACTGAGAGCTGGAGAAGGCGGACCTTTTTACCCTCCTCCAACTCTCTGAGAGCTACTTGACAAATAAAAATCGTATTTTTTTTTTGGTAGAAAGAATTTTATTTCTGAGTTTGAATCCAGGGTGCAGAGCCAGACTCGAGGTCTTTCTAAAATAGTTCTGCTCATCCTCCAGGCTTTTACAGTTCATTTTTATAAGTCCAGAGTTGTTAGTACCTATACATTAGCCACATGGCCAGCAGGGCATTGCATACAACTTGAGTTTCAGCCACAATTATTGGTTGTGACATTTTTCGGTCCAGACTTCCGGGTGCCAGGAATCAGAGGTAAAATCATATATTTTTAAAGTGCACATTGGGATGTTTGCTAAATGAATATGCTGCGAAATAATTAAATGAAGCTGATTGACATAACCGTCACCTCATATGCTGATTGTGTGTGTGTGTGTGTGTGTGTGTGTGTGTTGAGAACATCTAAAATCTACTCTCCTGGCTGTTATCAGTTTAGTATCATTAACGCTAGTCCCCATTTTGGGCAGGCCTCCAGAACTTATTCCGGCTGTCTAACTGAAGCTTTGTTCTCTTTGACCGGTTCTCTCTATTTCCCAGTCCTGGCAACTACCCCTCTACCCTCATGCTTCCGTAAGTTATCAGATCTCACATATAGGTGAGATCATATGGGATTTGCCTTTCTGTGTCTAGCTTCCTTCACTAAACGTGATAAGCTTCAGGTTCATCCATATTGCCACAGAGGACAGGATTTATTTTTCTTGTGGTTCTAGCTGCATAGTAGTCCTTTGTGTATATAGATACCATACTTTTTAAAAATTGAATATATTTAAGGAATGTAATATGATGTTTTGATATGCATAGTGAAATGATTAGTAAGTTAACATATCTATCATCTCACCTAGCTACTTTTTCTTTTTCGTGGGCTAAGAGTATCTGAAATCTACTCTCTTAGCAAGTTTCCAATCTACAAGACAATATTATTAGCTATAGTTCCCATGGTGTATATTAACTCTCTAAGCTTGCTCATCCAATTTAACAGCAAATTTGTACCCTTTGACCCACACCTTCCCATTTTCCCTGCTTCCTAGCCCCTGGTAATCGCCATTCTACTCTGTTTCCATGTATTTGATTTTACCACATTTTTTAATCCATTCATCCACCGATGGACCCCTGGGTTGATTCCATATCTTGGCTGTTATGAATAATGCTGCAGTGAACATGGGGGTACAAGTAGCTTTTTGACATGACATGCTGATTTCAATTTTCTTTGAATAGATACCCAGAAGCAGGATTGCTGGATCATATGTTAGCTCTATTTTTAATATTCTGAGCAACTTCCAATTTTTTAAGAAAATAATGGCTGTACTAATTAGAATTCCCACCAGGTTGTTTAGATGTGTGTGTGTGTGTGTGTGTGTGTGTGTGTGTGTGTGTGTGTGTGTGTGTGTATGTAGGAGGGAGAAGACTCCTGCGAATGAGAATGAAAAATCCAGGGTGGTTCCCAGGGCATTGCCACGTTCTGAGGTGGGGACACAGTCATTGAGGGAGGGCAAACAATGATGAGCCCCATTGCATACGTTGATGTCCGAGGGGTCTGTTGGATATTCCAGAGGAGTCGTCTAGACTACAGCTATGCACGAAGGCCTAGAATTCAAGAGAACTCTAAGAAGTGGACTTGAGTTGGGATGTTTTGGATGTAGAGCTCACAAATGACGCCACGAGAAAGAATGAGATTGTCCCAGGAGAGTGGGTAAAATGAAAAGCTTGAGACAGAAGCCCTGGTTTTGGGGCTAAGAAAATATTAAAATAGGTGGCTGGAGGAGCAGCAATAAGTTGAGAAGACAGTTCCGAAGGGAGGACAGAGATGAGAGATAGAGTTTCCAGATGAATAACGTGATAGCGTCTCGTTCTATGTGAAGAAATGTGAAAGTAGTTGTAGGAGATTTCATCAAGTAGCAGGCAGTACTGACCTGGCAGGGTAGAGGAATCTGCCACACCCAGGCAATGTCAGTGGAATTCAGGCCAAGGCACTTTGTTCTCAGCCATCAGAATATTAAACACCAAAAGAGCATCTGCCTGTCTTCCGTTTTCATCAGCAAAGAGACAGGCAGGCCCTCGGTAAAGCTGTGAACTAGTCGAGTGGCTATGCCTTCTGCCTCAGGCTTTTCCTGTTTCCTCACCACCTGTGATATCCCTCATTTTACGTTTAGCTACAGAAATTCCTTTCAATTAAAATAAGACAGGCTCTAATTAAAATTATTTACTCTGTGTAGAAAATGTATTTATGCCAAAGTGTTATTTTCTAGGTTTTTAAAAAAATCCTTAAATTTCTAAGTGAACACTCAAAATTATTTTATTTTAAACTTGTAGATGAGAACTGCAGGTTATTGGGGGTCTTTAAAAACAATTTATCTTCCAAAGAATGCTCAAGGAATTGGGTCAGAACATAGGATAAAGTCTCTCCCCAGCATCGCCATGTGCCTAAAGAGTTTGAGCTCTTGATGATCATGTACGTACCCTGAATTGTACCCCATGTTTTTTTTTGTTTTTGAGTTGGAGTCTCACTCTGTTGCCCAGACTGGAGTGCAGTGGCCGCTCCCGGCCACCGCAGCCTCGACCTGCCGGGCTCCGGCGATCCTCCTGCCTCAGCCTTCCGAGTAGCCGGAATCACAGGCAAGCGCTACCACGCCCAGCTGATTTTTTGATTTATTGTAGAGATGAGGTCTCGCTGCCCAGG
>NW_007041227.1:51433-104338 GCF_000164805.1 Carlito syrichta
GGAAGGATCGCCGGAGCCCGGCAGGTCGAGGCTGCGGTGGCCGGGAGCGGCCCCTGCACTCCAGTCTGGGCGACAGAGTGAGACTCCGACTCAAAAAAAAAAAAAAGTTAAATTAAATTAAAAAAAGAGAAGACTGATATACAAGGCTACATTAAAATGAGAAATGCCTGTCTCCCGAAAGTAAAAAGAAAACAAGAGTATGAGCTCTGGACACATCTGGCTGGCTTTGGCTACGTCTCTACAGCCATCTCTTTGCAAGGCTCCCTCCTGGCTTCTCCACTCCGGCTCCCATTGGCGGGTCTCCCACTCCTTCTCTCCTCGGCAACACCTCTCTCTGCCTCAAGACTTCCAGATGCACAGTTCAGAGAACATTCTCCTGGAGTTCTCCTCTGTTCACTCCTTGAAACCCTGCCCGGGACTTCTCACTCCTTCAGGCTAGGAGACCCGTCTACCGTGCCCAGGATGCCCGGACTGTGGGAGAGGGAGGCCGGCACTGAAAGGTGGAAACTTAATGCCTTTTATAGAGCATGAGAGATCTCAGCCTTGAAGAGCGGGATAGAGTAGTCTATGGGGAAATAGGGGAATGCAGTTGCTGAGAGCTGCTCCAGAGGACTCTGCCTGTTTACACGTGGGCAGTTTGTGTGTGTGTGTGGTAGGGGATTGAGGGAAACAGAAGACAGGGTGGGGTGGCTTGAGGCTAACTATTGCCAGATTGACCAAGGTGAATAAAAAATGTATGGTTTCAGATTTTGCATGTTAGACTCCGATTTTGGATATTAGAATAGAGAAGAAAAGTAAAATTTTGCTTAAAGTAAATTTTTTTCATTAACGTAAGCTCTTTTTTAACTTAAATTCAGGTTAACTATATAGTATAGTATGCATTCATATCCTATTGTGAGGACAAAGATACAGACACACACGTAACGTCGATAAGCGGCATATAGATCTTTGGTCAATTAAGAGATTTTAGGTTTGCTGGAACTGCTATGGCCTTCTCTGTCATTCATCAGCCGCTTCCTTGAAATGTCATCGTGGTCTGATTTCCAAGGCAGGCACAGGGAAGGCACCAAAGCACAGGTCCACCTCCTGCTAATAGCATCATAACCACAGCGTCTGGATGACTAAGATGCTGCTCTCACTGTTTCGCCAAGTTGTGTTGCTTGAGAAAGTGGTATAAAAGCTAAAAGTGAGTTACTGGACTCTTTATCGTTGTCTCGAACAACCTAAATAAGAAGCAACTCACAACATAGAAAGAATGCAGAAGGAATTCCTCTGCTCTGTAGAATGGTTGCCATAGAGTGGACCGTATTTGCCTTTTGAAAGCCAATCTTTCAATCGCGTTAATCTGTGGCAATAAATTTAAGACCAGGGGAGTGAGTGGAGAGAGAAAAGTGAAACCCTTTGCCAGAGTTAGGTTGGACAGCTATTATATTTTTGTTAGGGATACAAGAGTTTATAAGAAAGTGCCCCTCGAAGAATGGAATGCTTATACGAACATTCTTTGCACGTGAAACTCCTTAAGAAAGACCCACTGCTAGAGTCCTGTAAACATCCATGTGCAGAAACAGATGCAAGTGCGGATGACACTATTTCAATGATCTAATACATCCTCGCAAGCTGAAAAGTGCAATAAAAAGTGTATTCTTCTATTTTCCCTAAGAAGTCATTTATTTCCATGTTTCTCTTTCCCAAGAATGCCGTGACTGGTCACAACCTTGGACTTTCAATCCCCGCTCACCCCTAGGAAGAGCTGAGCCTTTTCTCCCTGATGGCCTGGAGCTACTCATTTTCCAGTGGAGCTGAACTTCAGCCTACTTAACCTCTGGGTGATTTAAAACAAGATGGGTTTCCTGCCCAGGATTCATACTTAGCAGGCCTGGGATGAACCCAGGAATCAGCATGTTTAACAAACAAACCAGTAAATTTTAACATAGGGGTTTAAGGAATCATACTAGGTAAATACTACCTTAGGGCTAATCTCGTTATTAATTATTGACAGCTAAAAAGCATTTCTTCATTGCAGATGAGGAAAACAACAAATAACCCAAATTTAAAACTTCAAGAAAACCTTCAAATTGAAGATTATTTTAAAAATGTCTTTCTCCTAAATTTCAAGTCTGTAATTCCAGATAGTGTCATTCTCTTAATAAAAATCACCAAATTATTAAAAGAGTCAAATTCTCATAATCAAAATTTTAAGTTCTTCATTTCACCTGGAAAGAATCAGAGAAAGACTTGTGAACAGCAGCAGGTAAGAGCCAGAGTAACTATGGCGTCAGTTGTACCTTCTAGCTCCCGCTCCAGCAGGTAAGACCTAGCTTTGCTGCAGGGGCAGTTTACATCTCCTAGCTCCAGCTCCAGGCCTGAACACACACAGCTGATGTTCAGAATCACAACTCTGGAATCTTGCAATATTCTGGCAGTTAAATCATTGTGGGTGTCCTTAATTATTTCCTTAGGCTGAATTCCTAAAGTGGAATTTGTAGGTCAGAAGTTAATGTCTAAATTAAAAGCTGTTTGTATTGGCAAATCACAATATTAAAAAGTAATCATCACCATCATCATCAAATCAAACTTATGAATGCTTGCACAGTGTGCACGGCTCTGTACCTCAATCTTTATAACAACATTGCAAATTTAGTGTTATCATACTCCTGTCAAAGATGGCAAGAAATGAAGCTTGAAGGACTTAAAAAATTGGCCAAGATCACACAACCAGAAATAAGAGAACCAGAACTGGAACTCGGGCCTTCCTGACGACAACTGTTGCTGCTGTCTACAAGAATGCACTGTCTTTTGAAGGCTGTGCTAGATAGTACTCTCCCCCGGAGTATGTGAAAATTGCTGTTTTCCTGCACCTTAACCAACCTTGGATATTATTTTTTAAAAAATTATAGAGATGTGGCCGGGCTCGGTGGCTCAGCCTGTCATCCCAGCACTTCGAGAGGCCGAGGCGAGTGGATTGCCTGAGCCCGCGAGTTTGAGACCCGCCTGGGCAACTTGGCGAGACCTCATCTCTATGATAAATTAAAAAATTAGCCGGGCGTGCTAGCGCGTGCCTGTAGTTCCAGCTACTTGGAAGGTTGAGGCGGAAGGGTCGCCGGAGCCCAGCAGGTCGAGGCTGCGGTGGCTGGGAGCGGCCACTGCACTCCAGTCTGGGCGACAGAGTGAGACTCCAACTCAAAAAAAAAAAAAAAATTATAGAGATGTAAGGGTACAAGTGAGGATTAATTACGTAAGTTGACAGGCTGCAGGTGAAGTTTGGACTTCTAACTGGCCGTACTCCCCCTGGTAGGGATTCAGGTGTCCTCTGTGTTGCTCCACTCTCTACCCACCTCTGTCCCTCCCTCCCCTAACAGTGCTCAGTGACTGCTGATCCCTCCCGTGCACTTATGTGACCAGTATTTAGGACCTACTTATGAGCGAGAACATGCAGTATTCAGTTCTTTGTTTCTGTGGTAGTTCATTTAATATGATGATCTCCAGTTACTTCTAGTCTGCTGTGAAGTTCACAATTTTGTTCTTTTTTATGGCTACATAATACTCCATTGTATGTATATATGTGTGTGTGTACACATATATGTCACATTTTCTTTATCCAGTCCACTTTTCTGGGTAGCAGCGTTGGTTCCATGTTTCTGCTGTGTGAATGGTGCAGCAATAAATATGCATATGTAGGTATCTTTTTTGTAGAGCGATTTGTGTTCCACCAGGTGTATTCCCAGGAGAGGGATTGCTGGATCATATGGAAGGTCAATTTTCAGTTCTTTTAGGAATTGCCACACTGTTTTCCACAGAGGTTGAACTAACTTGTAGAGTTAGTGTAGAGGCGTTCCCAACAGTGTAGAGGCGTTCCCTTTTCTCCATGCTCACTCCCGCAACTGCTGTCTTTTTACTTATTAATGATAGCCATCTTTACCGAAATTAGGTGGCATCTCATTGTAGTTTGGATTTGCATTTCTCTGAAGATTAGCAAAGTTGAGCATTTTTTCATGTGTCTGTTGGCTGCTTGTATGCTATCTTTTGAGACGTGTCTACTCATGTGCTTCGCCCACTTTTTAATGAGATTTTTTTGTTTTTTTCCTTTCACTTTGTTTGAGTTCCTTGTAGATTCTGGATGTTAGACCTTTGTCAGACGCATAATTTGCAAATATGTTTTCCCATTCTGTGGATTGTCTCTTTACTCTCTTGATGGTTTCTTTTGCTGTGCAAAAGCTTTTAAGTTTGATGAGGTCCCATTTCTCTGTTTTAGCTTTTATAGCATTTGCTTTGGGGAACTTGGCCAATAATTTGTTGCCTACTCTAATGTGCATAAGGGTGTTTCCTACATTTTCTTCTAGGTTTCTTATAGTCTGAGGTTTTACGTTTAGGTCTTTGATTCATTTTGAGCTTATTTTTGTGAAGGGTGATAGATAGGGTCCCAGTTTCATTTTTCTGCATGTGTTTAGCCAGTTTTCCCAGCACCATTTGCTAAATATGGTCTCCTTTTCCCAGTGATTGGTACTGGTGACTTTGCCAGAAATGAGTTGGTTGAGAGACCAGAGTTTTGCTTCTGGAATCTGTGTCCTGTTCCATTGGTCTATGTGTCTATTCCTGTACCAATAACAGGTCATCTTGGTTATTGCAGCCTTGTAATAAAGTTTAAAGTCTGGTAGTGTGATACTTTCTGCTTTGTTCCTTTTGCTGAGGACTGCTTTGGCTATTTGTGCTCTTTTTTGTTTCCATATGAATTTCTGTGTTGTCATTTTCAGGTCTGTGAAAAATGATGCTGATAATTTGACGGTTATTGCATCAAATTTGTAGATTGCCTTTCTTAGGATAGGCATCTTGGCAATATTTAACCTTCCAATCCATGAGCATGAGATGCCTTTCCATTTGTTTGTGATAACCTTGATTTCTTTGAGTAGAACTTGGTAGTTCTCACTGTAAAGGTCTTTCACTTCTCTGGTTAGGTGGATGTCAAGGTATTTCATTTCTTTTGTGGCTATTGTGAATGATATTGCACTTTTTATTTGGTTCTCTGCCTACTTGTTAATGATGTATAAAAATGAAACTATCTTTTGCATGTTGATTTTGTACTCTGAAACTTTACCAAAGTTGTTTATCAGCGCGAGAAGACTTTTGACAAATTCCGTTGTGTATTTTCATTTTTGTGAGTGCTCTGTATGCTTTGTTAATTTTGTGCTTGCCTGTAATATTGTGATGAATATGCTGTTCTTTTTATGTGTATGTTCAATACCTTCTTAAGTGTCTCCTGAAGAGCTGGTTTGGAAGCAGCATATTCTCTTAGGGATTGAATGCCTGGGAAGGATTTTAATTCTCCATCACTGATTAAGCTTAGTGTGATGAGGTACGAAATTATTGATTGGAATTGCTTGTCTTTAAGAATATTAAAATTTTACTCCAGTACCTTCTGGCTTGTAGTGTTTCTGTGGATAAGTCTGAGGTGATTCTGATGGGTCTTCCCAGGTAGGTGATCTGACCTTTCTTTCTTACTGCCTTTAGAATTTCTTCTTTCATGCTTACTTTGTGGAAGTGGATTTCTATATGTCTTGGGGATGGTCTTCTCATGTGATACCTTGAGGGAGTTCTTTGAATCTCTTGTGCTTGAATGGTTACCTCCTAGTGAAATATGGACAGTTTTCGTGGATGACCTCATGGAATGCTTGTTCCATGGTGTTCTCAGATTTCCTTTCTGCTTCAGGGATATCAGTTAAGCATTGATTTTGTTTCTTGACATAGTCTCACATGTCTCAAAGTCTTTGCTCTTTTTTTTGGAGATTTTTTCCCCCCTGTTTTTGACAGACTGGGTTAGTTCCATATTTTGGTCTTCAAGCTCTGAGATTCTTTCCTCTGCCTAATGTATCCTGCTTCCTAAACTTGCTACTATGTTTTTAATTTCCAGGATAATGGTCTTCATTTCCATTATTTCTGAATTAGCCAATACTGCTTTTACTTCCTGTATGACTTCAGTGAGTTTCACTTCTAGTTTCTCTTGGCTTTCACTTTAGTCATCCAATCTCTGATTTCTGTGACTGTCATCTGGGGCAGATCTTTCTAGGGATTTCCAGCGTTTGACTCGATAAAAATTGTCTACTTTGGACTCTGACGATCGCCTATATTTTTTCATTGATTTTTTTCTCATTTGTGACATGCCACTTTTTCCTCTTTATAATTCCTCCTTAATTTTTTTGCTCTGATGCTAGTCAATGACCCTTTGT
This sequence comes from Carlito syrichta, assembly GCF_000164805.1. Taxonomy (NCBI): domain Eukaryota; kingdom Metazoa; phylum Chordata; class Mammalia; order Primates; family Tarsiidae; genus Carlito; species Carlito syrichta. The sequence goes on from NW_007041227.1 coordinate 57,655, forward strand.
TCCAGGGCCTTTTCAGTCATTCAACATAGGTCACTCAGTGAGAGAAAGGGGGGCATTCGCTTCTGCTCCTTGCTCTACCTGGAGAAGAGAGTCAGTGACAGGCCTCTGCTGTAGATTTTTCTCTTTCATTGTTAAACTGGTCTGGTTGGTTTTCAGCTCCCTATGCAAACACTCCTTGTAGAGTGTGGGGATGCGTCTGGCTGCTGTTTGTGGTTTGCAGTTCAGAAACCTTCCCACCAGGAAATTCTTTGGGTATCTTTTGTGCTGCTCCCTCCCTGTCCAAGTCCACACTCACCTCTGGGTGGGGGGGCGGGGAGCTGTCTGCCATGTGGTGGGAGGGATTCAGGTTGTGGGCATATGGAGCTAAGTTGTGATTCTTCCTGATCTGGCAGGCAGTTTGGCCACCAGCCCCTGGCCATGGGCACCAGCTGAGCTCAATCTGCAGGTGAGTTTTCCTACTCTGAGAGCTGGTTGCAGGACTCTGTTGGTGAAAGGCACTCTCTTGGCAGCTGTCAGAGCATGGGTGTTATTCCCCATTCTGCTTGGATCATCCACTGCTGTGGCTTGACAAAGACTAACTACTCATGTGAACCTGGGAGGGGAAGAACTGAACCAAGGTGTCTTAGGATCACTCACCCCCTCTCATTCACCGGGCAGGATTCAGATCTTGTTTGAGCCTGGTACACGGCAGGGGATGGGGCACCTGAGGTCCAGCATCTGCCATTGCTTTCTGGTCTTTATGAGTTCAAAGATACTTTTGTTGGGTGCAGGGTGCTTCACCTATCCAAAACTGTTCAGAGTGTCTCCATCTATTGTTAGCTGGGTCCCTACTCTGTCTCGCTGGGCCAGTGAGGTGATGGTTTACAGCTCCATGGTGGCCATCTTGGATCCTCCTCCTGAAATGGATATTACTTTTCTTTTAAAATTACCAGTTCAGTGGGAACAACTATTTGTTTAACAAAGGAAATATATTTTTTTGGCAGTAGTTCTAGAACTCAAGTTAAATATCTCATAATTATACCCATTTGCAGAGATTAATTCCTTCCTCAAAGATTTTCTACCATGTAGTTGCAAACTGAGGCTGGAAGATGGTCCTTGTATACTTGGTGGCAAAATGGTTCTCACATCCTTTCTGTTTCCACGCTCAGTTGAACCACCTGCTGTGGTGAGACCTCAAGTGATGAAGAAGTGCCAGCCGCTATGTGATTGGGGGTAAGAATTTTAGTTGACTTCCACGTCATCTATTTATGGATAACTTCTGAGCTCAGTTTATTCCAAAAGAGATTTGATATTGCTTTGAGTATTCAAATACATAATCAGTTGGACAATGAAAAAGAAAAGAGAAACAACTTTAGTTAAACAGAAAGGTGAATAGATAGGTCCAGTGTAGGGTTTGTTTATTGTGCCACCTAAGTCTTGAATTTAGCTCTGTTTTCTTGACAAAAGAAACCCAGAGCGTCCTATAGTCCCCACTGTCCTCCTCAAATGGGAACATGTAACTCTTCGGGAGAAAAAACTGCTGATATGTAAAATAAGGGATATCAAGTGAAATAACAGACAATGCCTTCAGATTTCAGTGTTACAAACAGAAATAATCTTTTAAATAAAACTTAAAATGAATATTTTTCATATTTGATACTAAACACATACACTCTTTAATAAAACTATATTTGTTGTTTCATAAAAGTTGAAGAAAATGAAATGATAATCTACTCCAAGTGGGAAATAATTGACCAAATGATTCAATTTCTACATCATTTAAAACTATCTTTTTTTCTGATCCATGAGTGTGTAGTATTGGGCTATCTACATTGTCTATGGTTGAGTAGGACACCGAAAATTTTGTTAATATGGGCTCTTCATGTTTGAAGCATTATTCCTTAAAGCTGTTAAGTATGACTGAATGGTGAAAATTCACACAATTTTCCCTAATCACAAGTCCATCACTTCTACATGAAATTTATCCTCCAAGGAAAGTTTTGCAGTGCAAGGCTATTCTTTGGTTATGATATAACCAAACTATATTATCTTAGCTTAGGCCTTAGGTCATTTATACTTTTCCAAAGACTACATTTATTATCCACATGATCAAAATCAGAGTAGTAAGAATCACTATTTTATCTAATTTCCAAAATGAATTAACTGTGTTTTCACTAAACTTTTACTACATCTTGAATTGCATTTACATATGTTTATATTTTATAGCTCTGATGGAGTTATTTTGAAGAACTGGACATATATTCCTTAAAATGAGTTGAAAACTTTTGACCCAATATTTCAACTTCTGGATATGCATTCTTTAAAAAAATTTGAAATCTGGGCAAAAATTTTGATCACTGGTAATGCAATTTGTAACGGTGGGAAGCTATGGACCTTGGATACCAGATTGTATGGAAGTATTTAATTATGGTACACTGCAGTATTTAGTTGTTGATTATGGTTTAGAGAATCTTTGAGAAAGGTCATCTTGTGTGTTTTGTTTTCTCCCATATCTCCAGTATCAAAAAGTGTTCATTATGTATGTGCACACTATAAATCCTTGTGGGACAAATATGTATTTAGTTATTTGTTAGGTAGCTATTACTGAGCTAAGCTTAAGTAAAGTGCCTGACATTGTTCTAAATACTTTAGATGCATTAACACTTTTAAACCCACACCACCACCCCAAGGTAGCTAAAATTATTAGCTTCACTTTACAAATGAAGATAGTGAAGTACAGGAAGTTAAAAATTTTGTTCTGGGTTGTACAACTATGTTCTGGCATTTGAATGCATGTATTTTATTTCCAGTGTCCAAGTTCTTAACAGCCACTGCCTCGTTTAATCATGTATTCAAAAAGTGCAATTTGAGGACTGGGTGCTGTGGCTCATGCCTATAACACGAGTACTTTGGGAGACAGAGGCAGGAGGAGAGTCTGAGGCCAGGAGTTCAGATCAACTTGAGCAATATAGTTAGACCGCAGTCTCTAAAAAAAATAAAAATAAAAAAATTAGCTGAGCATGGTGATGCGTGCCTGTAGTCCCAGCTAACTGGGTGATTGAGGCAGGAGGATTGCCTGAGCCCAAGATTTGAGGCTGCATTGAGCTTGATCGTGCCACTGTACTCTAGCCTGGATGACAGAGGGAGACCCCGTCTCAAAAAAAAAAAAAAAAAAAAAAAGAGGACGTGTAAAAGCATGAAGAGCTGTGTTCTAATCCTTTCACTTGGTTTTTCAGTTTTACTATAACATATATTTCCCTGACATAACAAAAAGAAGATGATTTCTCTAAGTTCAAGCTATGGTTTTTTTTAAATGATAAGGGAATGGTTTTAGAAAGTTGAGCCTAATGGCTAAAATTATCTGAAATAATATGTTAACGTAATTCAGATTTACCTTTTCCACAGCTGCCTGGAGGCAAAAACAAAGCTACAAAAGCAGAATCAACAGTGTTTTATTGGCTTCCTGGCATGCTCTGTGGAGAGTCCTACCACTCAAATTCTTTTGGATTCTCTTCCGTGCTGCTCTATGAGGGAACTCCATGAGCGGATTCCATTTTTTCTCCCCTGGATGATTCTTTCTCTTTGTTGCCATTAATTTTGTCAAGCGAGCTCTGCTGAGTGACCCCATCCCAGGAGCTCTTCCTGATGGACCTCTGCCCAGCAGGCCTCTTTTGGGCTTCCTGGCAGCGGTGAGTCTAGCCTTTCGACTCAAGCTACTACATCCACAATTTTGACACTTAGTCTGAACCACACGCCTGCTGAAATGGTAACGCTGTCTAGTAGTACTTTAGTTTCTTAATGACACTGTAATATACAACTCTTGGAGGATGTATATACTGTTTGATTGCAGCACCTTTCTTTAGTACTGAGGCACTGGCCCAAGGACTTATCTCGATGAACTTGTGAGTGGCAGGAACTACGTGCACTCAGAATCACCTGGACAAGCACCCCGCAGTCCTTTCACTAAATGCTTGTAGTTTACTCCATCTCTCCTTAGGATGAGCAGATTTCAAGGACACTTCCCATCAATCAGTTAGATAGAGCTCTGTGAGATGGATCTGATTGTCTTCCAGATATACCCAGATATGCTGAATCCCAGGTTTAATACAACTTAGGCTTAGGCTTAGATTGGGTTTCATACTACAGTAATATCAAATATTTGAAAAGCAAAAATGATTGTATTTTTTTAGCTATTCTTGTTTGATAGTGTTGGGAGGCTTCGGTGTTGTATTCCCTTAAATTTGCATGGGGAGAAAATAATATTTTTCTCATCCATCATTAGGTTCAGGGCTGAGACCCCCCCTCACTAAAGACAGAATAACAAAAGAAAAACATATAGATTTATTTAATATGCATTTTTCATGATACAGAAAATTTCAGAAATGGAGACCCAAAGAAATAGAGAAACATGTATTTTTATGCTCAGGTTTGATAAGCTATGGACTTCACACAGAAGTATAGTTGGACAAAGGAGATGTGCTCCAATGGTCATAAACGGGGGAAACTTAGCAAGGTCTGTTTGTTCAGATTCTTTTCTTTGTCCTTGTGTCTTCAGAGATAGACATTCCATTTATCTGGGTAAAGGGAGGGGATATCTCTCATGAGAGTCTTGTGGCCTTCTTTAGAGGAAGGTCAGAGAATTACTGTATGGCCTGTGTTGAGGGAGAAGGATGGGAGAAGGTCAGAGGGACTTCTGTATCTGCTGTTTTCTCAAGTGCCAAGCTGTCATATTTTAGGGTAGTGTCTCCTAAATCCCATTACTTGAAATGAAAAAAAAAAAAAAAGATTTCCCTCTAGAACTATAAGATCAATTTGTTAATTGATCAATTCATTTCACAGGGAGAAAGGAAAATGACTTTCTGATTTATGAAACTCTGACTGCTTTGAGGATGTTAACATGTATTTAAAAAGTAGCAAGAATAACACCCAAAGAGAGATTAAACAATATTGGCAGCCTAGAAAAACAAAAATTAAAGAACCAAATAATAGCAGAGCCAGTCAAGGAGAAGAACCTTTGGTCACAGACTTCAATGATTCCTGTCCTATTAGCAAGGACACCCCTAATGAAAATAGGTTGCGGGATGCCTTTCTGTGCAGACTATTCAGTCCTATTGGCAGCAGCCATACTAGTTGTGAGGCTGATGAATCAGATTATCATGCCTAATACCATGAAATATTTGATGCAGGTACTTTCCCTTGTTCTGTCATGTACCTTAATATTACAACTCTTGCTACAGCTGCTGCTACTATTAACCCTTTTGAATGCTGAACTGTGATAAACATTCATATGCATTATTTTACTTACTTCTGACATCAGTCCTAGGAGGTGAGGACTATTGTCCTAATTATTTAGATGAAGAAACTTAGACTCAAAAATGTGAGTCCAGACTTGCATGATGAATGAAATCCTGAGTGTATGATTTGACTCAACATGTGTCCCTCTGATGTAACATGAGTAAGTGGGACATTAATTTCTCCTGTAAAACAACTAAGTCCTCTTTTGAGGGTGAAAGGAATTGCTGGCATTAAGCATCCAACACTATATGCTCACATGAGCCAAATCATTGCCTCCATTTCCAAAATAACAAGATTACATTTCTTTTAATAAAATTGAATTTTTTAAGGCACATGGTTTGCTTTTTTTCTTGGATACTGTTTATTGTTTTAATAATGGTAGAAAAGTACATGGAGTATAAAAAAATCAAAAGTTGATTTATAATGAAAATTGAACCAATGTAGCTAGGATTTATTGTTTCCACCCTGGAAAGTCCACATTTTTCTCTTCTTTGGCTTATGGTTCCTTTTTGTTTCTCTACATGCCATGATCATTTCACTCTGAGTTCTTGTACAAGGTTAAAATGGATTTTTCAGAACTTCCAATAATAATTTATAAAGGATATAACTCCAAAGGTGGCATTTCTAACTGAAGTGCTTAGTGTATATCTGTTAATTTAATATCACAAACTCCTTTCTTTAGCACAATAGTTTATTTCCTAACAGAGCATGTGTGAAGGACAAAAAGCATGTTAAATGGAGCTATTCCTGCCATAGCGTTCTTGAGACATTCCCATTATATACAGAATGAACTCAAAAGTGCTTTGATGTGAAGGAAGATCTCTCACTAACACATACTTAATATTTATGCTATGGTGGTTCTCCATAATTTAAGACTTATTTACTGGATAATATACCCACAATTTGAGACTTAGTTACTGAATGATATGTTCACAATATGCTAACAATATTGTGTTTAGTTTGCGCTTTCATAGAAAATATATGACTAAGTATATATGACCTATACATTTTTAGTGTTACTTTGGCTGCATTATTTGGGGCCATTCCATTGTATTAATGGTCCTCAGTCTGAGATCTGAAAATACTCCAAGCAGATCATACCATATAACTACTCCCATAGCCCTGGGAATTCTCTCATGAGAGACAGAAACCTTCAAAATGTAGAAAATCATAGTGCAAAAGGAGTCCTGTTTATATATTCCAAATATTTTGCAATCATGCAGGCCTATCAACTGATTTTTTTTTCCTATCTATTTTGGCATTTTTTCCCCTGACAATGGTCTTGCTGCAATTATTACCTAATATAACTTAGGGACAGTGCACCATGACCAACATGAAGGTACATTTTTGAATTTAAATCCCAGGACGACGTTTCTGAACTATTATTTGGTATTGCTAAGTCATTTTCATGATCATGCTTTGAATAAATGACTTTGCATCTCTATGATTTCAGGGTTGCATATCTGCTTTGAGCACTCACAGGTCATCTTGACATCGACATTGCCTAGGACCTGCCACTCGCCTGTCATGTGGCACCCTAATGTCAGCTAGGTAGACCTGGCTTCACCTGGGAGCAAGATTCCTGGTGCTCTGGAGGCACGTGTGATGTGGTGTCAGCAGCCTTCTTGATTCTGTCTTAAGAAGGCCGTTTAACACATCTTTGGTAGGAGCGCTTTACAGAAAGCTTCAGCATTATGAAGCCCCAAGTACCTTAGTTCTTGTTTTATTCGCCAAAAAGATAAACAACACACTAGAGTAAGTGCTGCAATATGCTCAGGAATTTCTACTTTTTTAAAACTTTAAGCTAAGGGTGAAGGCCTTGTGAGAGTCCGGTGAGTGATTTTCTCCAGCTTCCTAGCCTTGTACCAAGAAGATGCGTAAAGAAGAAGACAATTCTTAATTCCAGGGAATAAGTTTGTTCCACAGTAAAATAGTCTTTGCCCATTTGGCACTCTACTGTTTTCTTGAATCCTTCTACTCTTCCCTCCCTTCCTGCAGGAGTTCCTAGCTAGTTAATGGGTTGAAGATTTCAGTCTGTCCTGAAGTGAAATTAGGATAAAACAGTGGATTTTAAATTATTTTTTTCCACTTGAAAGTTTGTTCCTTATTCTGATATTGTGCCCTTCTCTCTGTTTTTGAAATTCACTATTACTATAGTGAATTTTTTTCTCAAAATGTTCTTACCTGACAAAAGCTTTAAAGATTGGTAAGTCCACCTGAATTCCAAATTTATATTTGAAGCTTTATTGCGCTATGAAATTCAAAGTCTGGCAACCATCACTATGGACAAAAGCTACTGCTGCATTGCAGTATTTATTTCCAGATTTCCCTGAAAGAGAACACACTTGGCAAGAGACTAGACATATTTTCAAGGATATGACAGATGATTTTTCATGTTAGATAGTGCGGTAAGTCACCACCTCTGAAGTTTGCACTTGCCTGTTATCTTTTATCCAAAGTTTCCCTTTGCCACACTGGTGATACATCATGGTTTTAGTACGTTCACATTCACCCTGAAGATAGTCACCGCTTGGATCAGACTCCAAGGAAAGTGGCTATCAGGCTTGTTTTGTCTAGTGGTTCTCACCTCCTCTCTGTGTGATTTGCAAATGCTGCTGTTGAGCCTGGTTGCGACCCAAGCCACAAACTTCACAGAGGTTTTGACACATTCTTCCAATTTTTAAATAATCGTCTGAATAGGCGTGTAACAGACTTGAAGGTTGATGTCACACACTTGAGTTTGAGTTGTGGCTGATGATGAGTTGGGGAGGCGCTTTCTCCCGAGTTTTGACCAAAAGGAGCTCACTTGAGATCTAATCACCTGCAGAGAGAAATGAGAATCCTCAGTCCCAGGCCAAAGGATACCACGTTATGGTGATGTTAGATCTGTCCTTTTCCCAGCTATTCAGTACACTGCACAGTGAGACAGATAAAATGCATAGCTGTGCCAAGTGCTAACTTTGGAAGAGAATTCTTTTTCAATGAACAAATTTAAGTGAATTTATAAAGTCTGGATAAAGAATGTTATTTGCAAGTATAAAATGTTAACTCCTAACTATAACAGGCAGAAGGGGGCTATCTAATCTCAATTGTCATGTAGGCACGTATTAAAAGCAGAAAAATAATATTTTGTTTATATACTACCATGTCTTATGCATGGAAGGCACTAAATAACATTTCTGAATGATTGAATGAATTCTGTTTATATCAGCTTGACTTACCAATGCAAACCCTATACAAAGTTGTATTATATAAAATCAGACATTATTTTCTGTCACTATGAAACTGTAATTTTCCAAATACTTAAAAGTCCATTAGAGGAACAGGGAAAACATTACATATTATCCACATTTCAAGCAGTTTTATTTTATTATCAGAGTTGAATAATATTAGTTTGGTATTCATCTTAATTTTGATCCATAAATAATATTTGAAAAGCAAATTTTGAAGTGAATTTATGATAATGCTATGTAGTCCAAGATACAGGCAAAATTTTGTCTTTAATTTCTTTTTCCTATCTACATTTTCAGATCAGTGTCTAGAATTACGTCAAATCAAAACACAATATATGGAATTCATTTTTAAAATATGAGTCAGAATATTGTTATGAAAAAAATGAGAGAATTAGAGAAAGAAGACTCCAACTTTTTCTTTATCAAACAAAGCTCCTGGACAATTATATCTTTAGATTTCTTTGACTCCATATTTTTCAGCTATAGGAAGGATGCTTTTGAACATTAGCTAAAAGGGTAGTAAAAAGTACTGAAAGTTTCATTCAAAAATATGAACCTCATTCAAGAGCTTTTGAAAAAATTGTTGAGTTAAATCCTTTCCATCTCACTAAAAAATTTGACACCTCTTCTATGAAGCCTTCCCTCTTCCTCCTGCGTACCTTTTTTTATGGGACTGATAGGGTTTTGTGCCTTGTATGTTGAATACAGTGACATGTGCATATTCCTTGTCTTCTCTCTCAAAACTCAGGTACTTTGCCACACCTTGTTCAGTTTTTTATCCTGCAACAGTGCCTGACACAGTGTCTTATACAGAACGCCAAATAAACATTTATTAAATTGATTGAACCATTACAAAAGGCATTAGCAGGGGAATTACTACACCACAATGTTCAGTTATTCACTGATTCATTCAATAAACTCTTGCTTAAGGTTCATATGTACCACACATTGGACTGGGTACCGAAGATATAGGTAAATACTGTTGCTGGAATTAAGAGATGTCTAAAGTAGCAGGTTGATATTTAACCAGTGAACTATCACGTACTGTGATATACCAACAGTGTGTTTATGAAGCAGACCTGTGTGCTTGGCATACAGATGTGTGTGTGTGTGTGTGTGTGTGTGTGTGTGTGTGTGTGTGTGTGTGTGTGTGTAGGGCATTCTAGAAATAGAGAATAAGCTGCACCTGCAGAGAGGAAAGAAACAGGATGGTCTATTGAGGGCCAGGTCGAGGGAGAGGCTGGGAGCAGCCGGGAGGGCCAGGAGGGCAGATGCCGGGACAGGAGGCACATGCTGGCTGCCGGCAGACTTAGGACAGTGTGTGATGAGAGCCAGTGACACCAATCACTGCAGTATCCCTTGGAGGATGGCTTTGGACTGAGAGAGTCCAGAGGTGGAACATCCACTTAGCAGTCGTTGTAAAGTCCAAGGGCTGGGTTCTGCGCTTGGGAAGGAATGGCGGGGAGCAGTTGGCTGCCAGCAGACGCCATCAACGGAGAACACTGTGTTGCCCTACCTCCACTTACCACGCTTGCATTTACTTTCCAGCCCTACTCAGTGTGTATCCCACTCCTCTTCCGGCCTATTGTTACCTACTCTGCACGTCATCCTGTTGCCCTGTGTGTTAACTTGGATGGATTCTTCCTAGAAAAGCATTTAAATCTTAAACCGTGAAAGTTATGGCCAAGAGGATTAATCTAGAAGTCCAAAAGTTGTGCTCACAAAAGAGAACAAAAATAACTGGAAGGTTGAAGACATGATAGCCATACCCTTGTTAACGAGGTTTCAGAGCCTGGTGAAAGGCTTCCTTTTATTCTCGTGCCTGTGTCCAATCTGTCATAATATAATTTTTCTGAAAGAATTTTTAAAAATCTCCCTCTTTGGCTGACCTCACTGGATACAAACGGAATTATCCAGGTCAACGTTTTTTGGGTGGGTGGGTATGTGTGTGGGCGGGAGGTCATGGCAGATTTATTTCACTCTGTGACTGGGTGAAGCCACATTCACAAAAATCTTCACAGGGCGACGGGATGACTTGTACAGTAGGTACCAACAGCCTGAAAGAGGAGTGGGATACACATTGAGTAGGGTTGGAAATTAAATGCAAGCGTGGTAAATGGAGGCAGGGCAATGTAGTGTTCTCTGTTGATGGCGTCTGCATAAATCTCCAGCAGAGACATCCTGCTTTTCCCAGGGAGAAATGCAGAGGAAGTTTCAGAGCTCAGGCCCTGCGAGCTCAAGCTAACCTACCTAAGCACTGGGGATCTGGCAACGGCGTTATTTGAACAAACGTAAGTAGGATTGTGTGAAGGATGCTGGGTTTTAGGGACAAAGTTATAAAGGAAATGAACAAATAACCACAAATCCTACACTTACCAAACCTTATTAAACAAAATGACATAGGCTTTTTTGTTTATTATTGCTAATCAGGTAGTGAATTTTTTTCTTTAAGATAGTACTAGGATTCTGTATCAAAATAGTTCACTCATAGCTATTACATTTATTTATTAGCCACACTTAGCAAAATTAATAATAAAGAAGTATCTTACTTTCTATTGTATTCCTCACTGTTTACATTTTATTATGGAAATTTAAAATATATGGGGAAGACTCAAAAAAGCCCAGAATTTATTTATAAAAACATGCATTTCCTACACGTTTAAACTTCAGTTACCTTCAAAATACTCTCTGTTTGATGCAATACACCTATCGAGACGCTTTTCCCACTGCTCAAAACAATTTTTAAACTCGTCGATTTTGATGACTTTCAGTGCTACTGCTGGTTTTGTTTCATCTCTTCCACATCAGCAAAACATTTCCCTTTGAGGACTCTTTTCAACCAGGGAAACAAACAAACAAAAACAATCAGTCAGGGTGAATAGGGAGGGTAAGGCACAGGGGTCATGCCAGTTTTGGCCAAATACTGCTGAACACTCAGCATGGTGTGGGTAGGTTCATTGTCATGGTGGAAGAACCAGTCACCTGTTTGCCGCCATGTGGGACGTTTCTTCCACAAATTGTGATGCAACCCTCTCAAAACTTCCAGATAAAAACTTTGGTTAATTGTTTGATCCGGAGAAACAAATTCCAAGTGCACTACAAGGACCTGCCCTCCAAAAGATAATTCTGGTTTTTTTTGGGGGGAGGGGGCTCTCCCTTGTATACAGGAGTAGATACAGCATAATAGACCTAATAAACCTTGATGTACCCATCATCCAGTGTCAACTTTTATTATCTCATAACATTCTGGTTTCATTTTACCTTCCTTTACTCTTTTCCTTATTACTTTTAATTTTCAAATTTTTTTTTTTTATTATTTGGAAGCAAATCCTAAACATTATTATTATTTCATCCTCAACATTTCAGCATGTGTTCCTAAAAAAGAAGATTAAAAGGAAAAAAAAAACTTGACATAACCACAACAATACCTTTATGGCAGCAACAATAACTTTATAGCACTTCAAAATTAACAATAATTCCTTCATTGCCTATCTAGCCAAGGCTTTAATTTTCAATTGCCTCTTAAATGTCATGAACATATCTTTAGCTGTTTGAGTCTATACCCACATAAGACACACATTGTAATTGCCTGACAACTTTGTCTGTATTAATCTGTAGGTTTCACTCTACTTCACTCTTTCCCCTTGAAATTTATTTGGCCGACCAACTCAGGTGTTTATCCTACAAAGTTCCACGAATCTGGATACGAAGAACTGCAGCCCCGTCCCGTGATTTAACATGTCCCTTTGCTGTCTGCATTTCCTGTAAATTGGATCTTGGGATTAGATCAGATTCAGGTTCAATTCCTTTTTTCTTGGCAAGCTTTCTTCATAGGTGAACTTGTGTCCTTTAATCAGGAAACTTATACCTCTGGTATGTTGTCATGTTAAAAGTTAACAGCGGTTGCAGCTCAATGCCTAGATCTTCACATACATATTTTAAGTTTAAAAGTTTTGATGTAAAAGTTATTCAAATTGATATTCTGAACAACCAAAATCTGTTGAGAAAGAATAACTGTCACCTAAGATTAACAACAACAAAACATTTAAAAAAAGCCATCGATGCAAATAATTCCTAATGACCACATTGAAGGCTCGTATCATTTACTCAAATAATATACCATGGATCAGCAAACACCTTGACAAGAAAACTTCTTTATGTGTAATATAAATCACCAATTGCTACCTTATTGAAAAACTGGATGATGATAACAACTCTGTGACTCCATAAATTTGAGTTTCTAATATTATGCAGAAGAACATAAAACCCGTTTATGCATTATAATGTAGCAATAATGTATCTTTCCGCAATCATTGGCATAACTAAATCCACTTACTTGCCTATAGCATGCATAATGACAAGTTTGCAAAATGCTCAGAATTTTAAAATTTGATTCACCTGCAATTTAAATCCCTGCAGCAATTAAAGAGAAAACCACACATACCAAACCAACAAACCCCTTTAACTGAGTTAGATGCATTTTTCAGGGTGAGTATTGCTATGCGTCCTTTGAGGCTGTAGCAAAACTGAAGTAAAATGTACATATATCGGCATATTAAAATAAATCTTGATTGAAATGATTTGCCTTTGCATCTTCTTTAAAATAAAGACCCATAGAAAGTCAGCAACAACAAAAATGTCAGTTTGAGCTGCTCAATAGCTTCTTTTCATGTTTTTGACTACTTCTGTGGAAGTAAAAATGAAGAGTTGAAGTATTTATCTGTATTAGTAGTTGGCAAACTTTCTGTAAAAGTCCAAATAGTAAATATTTCAAGCTTTGCAGGCAGTTTGGTCTTTGTCACAGCTACTCAATTGTGCTGTTGTATCATGAAGGCAGTCTTAGACAATATGTAAATAAATGAGCATGGCTGTGTTCCAATAAAACTTTATAAAAACAGACAATGGGCCAGATATGGCCTGTGAGTCATAGTTTGCTGGCCCCTGATCTCAATCATTCTAGCCAAATCTTATTGCCTGTTGGACAAAGTATTTTTCTCTTCCTCTAAATAATTGAGGTTGACAGCTTATACTAATTAAGTTCAACAGAAGGTAGCTTAATTCTCCACTTCATTTGATATGTGTAGACATAGGTTTTTTTATATTTTTAAAGCAGCCTTTGAGAAGTCCAGCCACCCGTCTGAGTTTATTAGAATTAATGAGGGATAAGAATGGATTGTCCTATGAAGAACAAAAGAAATCTTCCAGAGGAGGCTTAGTACTTGCAGGAAGCATTGTGCATTTTACTTGGTTTTAGAAAGGAACGACTTCAAAGTTGAAGACACACCAGAGAAATGAGAAAGAGAGAAAGATTTTATTTGTCAGGGTTAGAAATCAATCATTAACTGTAACATTAAACTTGAACTTTGTATTCCTGTTGCTTCAAACAATAAAAAAACTCACGATTCATTTGCAATTGGCAACTTACTTTAAAGAAGCTATACGTTATTTCATTGTCTGAAAATACATTTGTTTACAATTAACTTTTGTTATAACAAATTATTCAGTTGTATGCCATAATTTCTCCTTGCAAAGATGATCCCACAGTCTTAAGAATTTTAAAATACTACCTTTTAAAATATAATTTATAAACTCAGATGAGTGTGCTCCAAAAGGAAAATATAATTTATTTTAACTTCATATTTAAAAAATATGTATCTGAAATTTGTCTTAAATTTTCCAAGATTAATTTTCGTCACCCAATGGATAAAATGGAAACTAAATCCAGGTGACTTTGTATTGTATTTTAAGATGTATAAAAGAGCTTAATGCAGTCAATAGTGGACATACTAGGAAAGTGCATTTTAAGTTGAGACTAATTGAAACTGAGAGATTTATATGAAACTCTACTTATTAGGGTTAGGGTAGTGCTATTGTTTTCTTTGCTGAGTAGCAAAAAAAAAAAAAAAAAAAATTTAAGCTTACACTTGTTTCCAAAAGACATTTTCTAGATTGTCCAAATTGCTTTTTCTAATGTGACAAAGATAATTTACAAACATTCAATAAATTATCTAATCCTTGCAGTTTGTATTTTGCCCAATTTTACGTGGTGTCAAGTGCTGAAGATTGTGCTATAGTCCATAGGCATTTTATTCTGGCTCAAGGGAAAATTAAACTTTGAAACATAAAGATTTTACAGTGTCTATCTTGTCTTTCAAATGAGGCTTGACTATTAAGCTTGACATTTGAAAACTTTAAGATGGACGACACAGATGGTCTTTTTATATACGGGGGGAAGAGAAGGAATTGGTGAACAAACTTATAACTGCTGTTTGTAAAACCTGTTAATAAGTCTACTAATGGAAGACAGATTAAAGAATGTATTTTGCCACAGGCTTATCCCTGTAGCAGCTACAGGAAAGAACTATGATTTTGGTATTCAGCTCTTAAAGTACAGTCTTTTTTTAATGGAAAAAAGACCCCACAGGTTATTCAATGATGGACAACCGTGTGTTTGTTAATTATGTTTGCATATTCACAAAGACATTCTTTAGACCACGACAAAATTGAATTTAGATGTAAAAAGGTATTTTGATTTAATGAGGAAACGATAAATATGTAACATGTCCCCCCTCTTTCTTGCTCGTGTGCTCCTGATCTCATCACAGCAATGCTTGTTTTGAGGGAATTTCCGGCTGCCTCTGCTCATTTGTACAGTCTTAGATCTGATGACCTTTAAATTTATGACCTAGTAAATTATCTTCTTCGGCTTTGGAATGAAAAGAGATGGGTCAATAGAGTTTTAGTCACCAAGAAACCTGGCGATGACCCGGCTAATAGAAGACAGATTCTCTAATACACATGGCAGGGTAGTTACCCTTACATTTACTCACATTTTGTTTTACCCTAAAATATTACCAACTTAAGAAATATGAATTCTAGAGCAGTATAAGGAAAGTGTAAAGAGACAGCTCATATACATAGTAAGTCTGAAAATATTCTTGTGTGTCTTTTTCTTATGGAAGCACTTCTGTTAATATTTTAAATTAAAGCTATTGTGCAGTTTTTTTGAAACGTGTTAAGTGTTTTCTGGAAAAAACAAGTGTATAGTAATATTTTGAGGACCGTTATCATTCTAACATATTTTTGGAATGAATATATTTTTAGTAGAATACACATGTCATATAAAAATTATCTTTTTAAGTTGCTGTGATGTCTAGGCATTTTGGGCCTAAATGTTGTGATATACAAGCAAACAAATGTAAGTTTTGACCATGTAAAGAGATAACCCTGACAGGAGGAATTTCTGACACAGTGTCAACAAGGTCTTGCAGATCCAGGTCAAGTCAGCTACAACTGGGGTAACAAAATCCTTTCATGAAGTTACGAATGGGTGGTTTTCAGTTAGAGGCTATTAGCTGAGGATTACAGAGCCGGGCAAAACGATGAACCTAAAATACTTGGAAGAAAAACTCATCTCTGTATTGCCATTTACCTTTTAGATATTCTGAAATAAATTTGGCGATGGGCTAGAATTTCCTGTAAAATTTTAATAGTTTTAAAGGAGAGTCATGCTGCCCAAAAAGAAGGCCTTGGCACTCACACAAAACCCCAGTTTTTGGAAAAGGAAGAATTATGGGAGATTTCTATCAAATAACAAAGAGCTAAGAGGAAGGCAGGACATGGTGGTTTGGAGAAACGACTGGCTTTGGTAGAAGAAAACCTCTGATGTTGTTTTCAGAAAGCTGTTCCAGATGAACTTTTTCCATAGAATACGGAGGTTGTAAGTAAATTCTCTGGGTAATTAGGCTGTGTCTCTATAGTTATACATACAGCCCAGCATCACTTACCAAAAGAGATTCATTCTGAGAAATGCTGCATGAGATGATTTCATCCTTCTGTGGGCATCATGGGGGCACGTACACGCACAATTAGATGGCACAGCCTACTAAACACCTAGGTCATAGGGTACAGCCTGTTGCTCTTAGGCGATAGACTTGTACAGCATGTGACTACTGAACACTGTAGGTAACTGTCACAGTGGGATTTGTGTATCTAACATTCAAAAGTATGGTAAAACGTCGTGCGAAAGACGAAAAACGATACCCCTGGAGAGGACACTCACCATGAATGGAACTTGCAGGACTGGAAGTGGCTCTGGTTGAGTGAGTGTGAAGGCCTAGGACATTACTGGACACCACTGCAGACTTGATAAACACTGCACACCTAGGCTGCACTAAATTTTACACAATTTTTCTTTTTTCAGTAATAAATTAAAAATTTTAAATTTTTAAAAAGTTATAACTTTTTAAAATTATAAACTTTTTCACATAACTTTTTAATATCACAACATAATTTTTAAAAGCTTTTGACTCTTCTCTAATAATGTTTAGCTTAAAATACAGTACATTGTACAGCTGTACACAGATATTTTCTTTCTTTATATCCTTACCGTATAAACTTTTGTATATGTTTAATGTTTTATGTTTTACTTTTTAAACTTTAAAAAAACTAAGAACAAGCACAGGAGGCTTAGGCCTCCATAGGGTCAGGATCATCAATAGCACTGTCTTTCACATCCACGTCTTGCCCCACTGGAAGGTCTTCAGAGGCGATGACACATCATCTTCTAGGATAACAATGCCTTCTTCTGGAACACCACCTGAAAGACCTGCCTGAGACTGTTTCACAGTTAGTTTTTTTTGGAAGTAGAAGGAAGTATTCTATATTAAAATAATGATAAAATTGATAGTAAATACATAAACCAGTAACAGTCATTTATTATTACAATCAAGTATTATGTACTGTAAATAATTTCATGTGCTACACTTGCATATGATGGGCAACACCTCATCCCAGACACATGAGTAATGCATTACACTGCCATGTCACTAGGTGATAAGAATGTCTCAGCTCCATTATAATCTCACAGGGCCACCATTGTACATGTGGTTCATCAATGACTGAAATGTCATTATGGAATGCACAACTATAGAATTCTTGTAGAATTTAACAGGTACATTTATTTATCTTTTAGTTTTTAAAAATTCTTTACTGAATGACAGGTAAAAAGTACACAAATTCTAGATGTATACATCTTGATGAATTTCCACAATGTTTACAATACAGTGTCTAGTCTCCATATCATGAAATGTAATATTATTAGCGTTTGAGAAGATCTATTTGTCTTTCTTTCTCGGGATTTCTCCTCAGTTCTACAGTAGCCACTCTTCTTATTACTAAATTATAAATCATTTTCATTTGCTTTTACTTCATATGACTTTATTCATAGAGAATGCATTCTTTTGCGTCTGGATTCTTTCACTCTTCATTATGTTTATTAAGCACATCTATGTTTTTATGAGTAGTTCGGCTTGTTAATTTTCACTGCTGCGTGCATTTTATTGTGGGCGTGTATCACTGCTTATCCATCTTACTGTTTTGGGGATAGTTTTTAGTTTTAATGATTATGAACAGTGATCCTATTCACAGACACCAGTGTACATGTTTTATGATGTGCATATCTTTGTAGTTCTCTGATGTGCATCTCTGTCCTTAAAAATGTTTATTATAGTTGTCATCAACGTATTCACCAAGTTCAGCATTGAAATAATCTGTGGGGCTGCATTGATTGTCTCATCTTTTTCTTCTTGCATATTGATAATATTTTCTTGGTTCTCATACACCTAGAAATTTTTGACTTTATGCTGTCATTGTCATTAAAATAATTACAGAGCCGGGCTTGGTGGCTCAGCCTGTCATCCCGTGCCTTTGGGAGGCTGAGGTGAGTGGACTGCCTGAGCCCGCGGGTTCGAGACCCGCCTGGGCAGCGAGACCTCATCTCTACAATAAATCAAAAATCAGCCGGGCGTGGTAGCGCGCGCCTGTGATTCCGGCTACTTGTAAGGCGGAGGCGGAAGGATCGCCGGAGCCCAGCAGGTCGAGGCTGCGGTGGCCAGGAGCGGCCACTGCTCTCCGGTCTGGGTGACAGAGTGAGACTCCAACTCAAAAAAAAAAAAAAAAGAAATTATTAAATCAGTAGAGGAGATGCCCTGTTGCGATAAGGGAGTGAAAAAAAAATTACAGAAGTTCCAGATGACTTTATCTTTGGCCAAAGTGCAGGCAGGTAGACATAGAGGAAAGGGATCATTACTTCAAGTCAATCAGAGATCGCCTGAGTTGGGTTTGGGTTGTAGTATTAGTAAAATTCAGTCTACATCTTACTTACTCCTCTTATTTGAATGTGGTGCTCATGGTATTTTGTCAGTTATTCTCCTTTCCAGTCCTAGAAGACTGCAAGAAATCCAGATCTGTGCTTTGAAAGGTCCCAACCCAAGTCTCAGGCTTCTTTTCCCACACAACTTTAAGAAATAGCAAAAGTCTTAGGAGAGAGACTAACCATGTACTTGAGGCAATTTTCTCTCCTGCACATGTGCTTCCTGAACACTGTAAAACTACAGGAGATCACAGTCTGCCTTTTAGGGTAACTTCACAGTCTCCTCCATAACCTCAGAACTCAACAAATATCCCTCGAGGTAAAACAGCAGAGTATTTTTCGTTTCTCGAGTTTCCAATTTGCCCTTTGGCACCATGCAACTGCAGAATACTCTTTTGGTTTCTCTTTTCCATGATTATGATTTCTGATTGGCCCATACCCTATGCTCAACCTGAGCTGAGAATCCGCCATACCCTTAGTTAACAAAAATGGCAGCTATCACCAGATCTCATAATATTTTTGCCTTCCTGGAATTTTAGGTGGTTTACTCTATGTTGCTTCCATAGCTCACTGAATCTTTAAGAAAATGTTATTCTAACATTTATCTTCCTTTTTTGAATTTTTGCAGTGGGAGCACTGGCTTCTTACAACTTACTATATCAGTTCATAAGTGAAGGTCAAGTAAATAAAATTTTAGGGATATGTTGCATTATACAATTCTTTACAATTTAGAAAGTAAATACATCTCAATTTGCATTCTCACAGCAATTCTATAAATTAAGTGACATGTGCACCAACTTTTCTATTCTTTGGATTAGGAGACTAATGTCCAATAAATTAAATCTCTTATGCAAGAGCAGCCCTACCAAAGGTCAGAGAGGAACCTAGTGCCATTTAATTTCCCAAAGTCCAGTGGGAAAAAAAAAGTTTTAAAAATTGGCAAATAAAAATATATACATTTATTGTGTACCACAGCTACTTTTAACAAATAAATACAGACATAATTTTACATATCAATCACAGACTATTTCTATACGTCTTGTTTTCGAGTGTGAGATTAGTAAAATAACAAGAATAACAACAAAAACATGACGGCGCTTACAGTACACTAAAACCCATACCCCGCCCCCAAATCTGCATCCTGTTCTACTGTCACAGTGTACCTGGAATGCCATCACTTTGGCTTCGTATCTTTGAATTAAGTGGAATCCTCTTGAGAATCTTTGCCAGAACCAGATATTCCTGAAGAAACAGGCTCTGTTTTTTTAAAATATCATGATTAGACTGAAATTTCTGTAGGATGGGAAAAACACGCCATAAGAAGAGAGCTGGAGTGGTGAATTAAACGCAAAAAGAGTGGATAACGTACACATCCCACCATAGTTCAGAACGCAGGCACACGGCAGGTAAATTACAAACGGCAGGTTGCCAGGGAAGACCATGATGGTGAGGGTCAGCTAACCATAAACTTGTGGGTGATGTGGGTGGAAGTAAACCTGACAGGGTGGATACTTGTGTAGTCCAAAGGGAAAGACTGGCGAGTCGAGAGCCAGTGTGTGTGGCTGCGTTCGCTCGGGCTCTTAGTTTGATGGTTGTTAAGGTGGACGTGAATGTCTTCAGAGTGACAGTAGCACTTCAGTTTGACACAGTCTCCAATACTTCTTCTTATCCTTTGCCCACTGATCATTCTCTCTGTCCCTTGAAAGCATTTGAGTATATATCCTTTGACTAGTTAAATCATTTTATTTTACATGTGAGATCCTGCGCCCGGAAAGTGGCATGTCTAACTTAATGAAACGTATCCTTGTCATTATACTCTGAAAGCACCTCCTCAAATTAGTTCACAACCTATTAATAGTTTACCCACTGTTTGTTTTATGGCATAACATGCTAGTTTAAAAAATATGTTTCTTTCCACTAGACCGCCTCTTCCTTCCTCCACCCATAAAAGAACAGACATTTTAGCTTCAACTGATTGATCTAAGGCCAACAGGTAGAAAAATTTAAAGCAGATTTCAACCTAACTATAATGATTAACTTTCTACAGTTTTAGTTGTTCTGAAAAGGAGCAAGTGGTTTTGAAATAATGCAAGTACTGACATTGGAAGTATTTAAACCAAAGTTAGGAATACTGAAGAGGAAATTCCTACATTTGTTGAAAGGTCGACTTTGAGATCTCTGCAATTCCTCCTGACTTAAGAAACAGATAAATGCTCATCTATATCGGTAAGAGTTTATAAATTTAGTAGCTATATTCAGCTATTTACCTCAGAATCCATCTCGAATCCCAGAACTCTGCCTATACAACACTAGCTCTGTGTTTGTCTCTACTTCATTGTGTCTCAAAACATACAAAGTTGTTTATGCACTCACGTGTCTGTTCAACATAAATGTATCTAGTATTTTTATGAATAATGTGCTATTTTAGGTGCTGTTGATGTTACAGCAGTAGACCAGCACACAATTACTACCACAAATAGCCAAGCCCAGCAAGATTTTCAGGACTTAAACACAAGGTTTTGGAATAAGTGAAAAGTTAAAGAGGTTGAGAATCCTTCTAGAGACCTTTGATCTAATCTGTGAGTTGATGAGACATCCTTATGGCATGTTTTCCAGGGTTTAGACCTCTGTCCTGGTTCTGTTAACCCTCAGAAGCCCTGTCTTCCAGGAGGTTGTGATAATGTGTGTAACATATTGCTGGAGTCTGGGCAGAGATTTTCACCACGGAAAGGGTGACACAGAAGCCTTCTTTAACCTTGTATATACTTAAGAACCGTAAAAATTAAAGCTTTTGATTTCATTTTTTCTTTTTTATTTTGCCTTGTGAAATGGAGAAACAAAACATTTTTGTTCCTTTGTAAAATCCTTAGCTAATGAAATGTTTGAAAACAGTAAGTCTAGACAATATGGCAAGACTAATTGAGTTTTTAGGAAATTTTGTTTCTTTAAAATAATGTACCAACTCATAGGGTGGTTTGCAAACTTCCTACAATTTGGAAGCAACCACTCACTTGGCTCAGCATTTCAGCAGTTTGTTTTCCTGTAACTGATGTGGCAGATTGGAATGGAGAAAAGAGAAGTAGAAAAAGATGGCATAAATACTCTAGTATGTAGCCTGCAGAAAATCACAGGACATGGAATACAGCATAACATTCTGAATTGTTTACCAATTTTTTATAGGAAAAGAGTATCTCAAAAGTGAAGAAGGCTAATGTATTACTTCATGAGTCAGCCCATTCTTTTTCTAAATAACTGTAAATATTGGCAAATTTCATTTTAATACTTTATTACACGTAAGAACGTTAGTGATACATATTTCTATAAAATAGGCTTAAGTGAGTGTAATATCTAAGCATCCATTATTAAATTTAAGATGGTGAAGATTCACCCTTATGTTTTCTTCCAAGTGTCTCATAGTGTTAGTTCTTACATTTCAGTTGGTGCATTTTGTGTTAATTTGATGTGAAACGAGGGTCCAACTTCATTCTTTTGCAGATGGATATCCAGTTGTGTTTTACTACTTATTTTCTTATGGGGAAAGCAAACTAATTTGTTGCCTCATAAGAAGACTATTCCTTTTCTAAATAGCTGTAATTATTAGCAAATTTTGAACGTTTTGCTACATGTAAGCCTTTTATAGCATGATAAATATTTCTGAGAAGTAGATTTGAGTTATAAATGTTAGCATTTACACTTGATTTCCATCAGTTGAGAGGTTAGTACATTTTTGGAGGTGTAATAAGTTGATATATTATTTAATAATTATTTATTAAAGGGATTTTTTGATGAGGCAAAGTGCCTAGAGAATATGCTTGAACTTTTGAGCTCAAAATCAAATGCTACCACACAGTTGCATGATACTGAGGGTTTTTCTGAATCATTCTGAATCTTGTATTCTTATCTATCAGATGAGGACCGTAATAGCAATCTCATATGATGTGTTATGATGATCAAATGAGATAAATTACACAAAATGATCTAGAAAAAAAGGGCCAAATAAATATTAATTTATGTCACAACTAGCTTGGCTCCAAATAAAATTCATTTTTTGTGATATAGATCTTCATATGTTTAGAGCAGTTTTGTTAAAGTATAATTGCTATTATAAATGCACATATTTATAAGTTGCATATATTTATTTTTCTAACTTGCACATATTTAAAGTGTGCAATTTGATATGTCATAATATCCATATAGACGCATAAACGCATCACCTCAACCATGGTGAACATGTCTATTACCCACACAAAAAAGTCTTCTTGTCTCTTTGTAGTGACTCCCTGACTCTCTCCCAGGCAACTGCTGATCTGTGATTTGTCACTCTAGAGAAGTTTGCATTTTTAAGAGTTTTATATAAGTGGGGTTATGCTTTGTGCTTTCTTTTTTGTTTGCCTCCTTTCATTTAGTGCAGTGGTGTTAAGATCCATACTAATTATTGAGTGCACCAGTTTATTAATTTTTTTCGCTGTGTTGTGTTCTGCTGTATGAAGATGCTACAGTTTGCTTGTCCATTTACCTGTTGGTGGGCATTTGCTTTGTTTCCATTTGGGGGGTATTAAAAATAAGGGTGTTATGAGCATGTACAAGTCTTTGTACAAACATGCGTTTTTGTTTCTCTTGAGCAAATACCCAGGAGTGGAATGGCTGAATCATATAGTGTATATATGTGTCACTTCTTAAGAAACTACAAAAACGTTTTCCAAGCTAGTTGTACCTTTTTACATTTCCACCAGTCATGTCTGAGTTTCGGTTCCTCCACAAACTCACCACCATTTGGTGTGGTCAGTCTTTCAAATATTACCCATTTTAGCTGGAGTAAAATAGTGTCTGCCTGTGGTTTTAACCACATTACTAACACTAGTGCACATTACTAATACTAATGATGCTGAGTTTTTATTCCTGTGCTTGTCATTTGTAGGTCTTCTTTGGTGAAGTGTCTGTTGAAACTTTTCTCCATTTTTTTTTTTAAACCGAGTTTTGAGAATTCTGTATAAAGTCTAGATACAAGTCCTTTTATCAGGTATATACTTTGCAAATATTTTATTCTAGCTTACAGCTTGTCTTTTAATTCTCTTACTGGTATCTTTTAAAGAGCAGAAGTTTTTTTATTTTGATGTGGTCACAATGATCCATTTGTGGTTTTATTTGTATGTTTTGTGTCCAAGAAATTTTTGCTTAGTCTAAGGTCACAAAGATTTTCTCTTAGGTTTCTTACAGAAGTTTCACAGTTTTAGGCTTTCCACTTAGGTCTATGATCCATTTTGAACTAATTTTTGTTTATGGTGCAATGTTTCGATTAAAGGTGATTTTGTTGTCTATGAATATTCCAATTGTTTCAGCATTATTTATTGAAAGGATCATCCTTTCTCCACTGAATTGCATTTGCACCTTTCTTCAAAATTAGTTGTCTGTATACAGGTCTATTTTAACATTGCATTCTGTTCCATTGATCTACTTATTTATCTTGATGCCAATAGCAGACTGCTTTAGTAAAATAATGTCAAAGATGTTTTGAAATTAGGCAGTGTAACTCTTCCAAGCTTGTTTTTAATTTTCAAAATGGTTTTCATTATTTCATGTCCTTTTTTTCCAATTATGTTCAATACCTAGTTATACTTGGGGAAAAGTCAAATCTTAACAATACAGAGCTTTTTGACCTATGAAACAGTACATCCCTCCTGTTATTCAAGTTTTCTTTAATTTCTCTCAGTAGTGTTTTACAGCTTGCTGTGTGCAGGTCTTTATCTTAAGGTATTTCATCTTTTTGATGCTGTTGCTAGTGGTATGGTTTGCTAAATTTCAGTTTCCAATTGTTCATCGGCAGTTTATAGAAATAAATTGACTTTTGTATATTGATCTTGCATCATACAACCTTGCTAAAATCATCGATTTGTTCCAGCAGCTTTTTAAAAGATTCCACTGAGTTTCCATCTGGACAATTTTGTCATCTGTGCATAAAGACAGTTTTACTGCCTTCTTTCCAATATAGATGCATTTTATTTCTGCTTTTCACATTATTGTACTGGCTCGAACCTATGGTACAATACGGAATAGAAAGGGTGAGAGCAGATGGCTTTGGTATAGTTTTCTTCTGGTTTCTGACATTGGTGTTTGTTGAGCTTCTCAAATCTTTGGGTGCACGTTTGAGTCAAAGTTGTAAAATTTGGTCTAGGATGTCTTCAATTGTTTTGTTTGCCCTTCTCTCTCCTCTCCTTCAAGAACTCAGTGAAACATATATCTGGCTCTTTGATGTCACCCACCGTCCACTGATGCTTTGTCACATACATATATTTTTCTTTTTTGGGTTTTATATTCAATAGTTTGTGCTTCTTTGTCTTTAAGTTCACTAATCTTTTCTTTGGCAGGGCCTAGTCTGCTATTGATTTCATTCAATGAATTTAAAAAATTTTCCTCCTCCTGAGGCAACACTCTTCTGTGTATTCTACCTAGTGCCTTGGATTTATGTTTGTTTCCAGTATGGCTCATAGAGACGGGGGTGTGTGAGAGCATGGCACTGTTCCTTCGAGTTTTCCAATGTTATTTCCCCCGAGCATAGGTGGCTTGGTCATTGGATATTATTCTGCTGAACACTCAACGGGGCTCTCTACAGATCTCAGCTTTCTCGGTGCCACACTTGGGCATTTATGCAGAGGATGTGCCTTGCAGGAGGACACACACTTTATAAACCAGAGGTCAGCAAACTTTCTGTAAAAGACCAGATGGCAAATATTCTAGGCTGTGTAGGCCATGTGATCTCTATTGCAAGATTCAACTCCGCCATCATAGCCTAAAAGCATCTCAATATGTAAATGAATGGGCATGGTTATTTTCCAATAAACTTTATACTCAAAAACAGGTGGCAGGCAAAGTTTGGCTGTGGGCCTTAGTTTATTGATGATGCAACTGTAACTGTGACTTGTGTGTATTTTTCAGTGCTGATCTCCAAAATGGGATTTAAGAAAACCTTATTCTAAATTCAAAAAAAAAAAAAAAAGGGAAGAGTCTATAATTATCAAAACTTTCAGACTGGTGTACATTGACACTTGCTTTCATTATTTTTGCTTCTGTTTTTGAAATGCTAAGTAGTGAATCATTTAATGCTGACATTTAAGCTAATTGCTCTTTAATGTACGTTTGACATATGAGGCAACATATTGCAATCTAAAAATAATTAAGATAAATCATTTGCTCACATGACTGTGGAAGAGAAAAATCATTTTTCATCTCTCTCCCTTCTCCTCGTGTCTGACACAGGGTCTCTGGACGTCAAGGTGGAGCCTTTGTGCTTGCCACCAGCCCTGTGTGGGGCCCTGCGAGGGCCGCGGTTCCTTGGATGGCCTGCCGTTGGGCAGCCTCCCGGTTAGGGCTGCGTTCCAGCGCTGTGCTTCTGAATTCCTCTGGATGCTTTGGCAGACAGCCAGCTTGCTGTGAGGGATTAGAGTCTGTCTCTCTCCCTTTTGCAGAAACTCCCAGAGGATTTCCCTCTCCGACTTTTAAAAGACTGGCTCCAACCAGCAAATCCAACAAGTGGGCCCATTTGTGAGTGGGATATCTTGGGAATTATGCGATTCAAATAGGTCATAGTTGAATAACCAGTACGTGCAAAAGGATTTTTCTTTCGGGGTTGGGGAAGCAACCCTCACGGTTTCTCGAGGGGGATTACACCACCCTGTAACAACTGTCACAAGGGCATAGTACATTTTTGAGTAGAATGGGTCATCTGTTTCTCTGGGCACTTTGTTTTTAGTTATAAAGTTCGCTGATTATATTTCAAAGGCCTGTTGTGATGGATGTTCTTTAAGAGAACCCTTTTCTCCATTTGTGCGAAGCAAGGAAGAGTTTCCAGCTTTATCTGGTGTGATTATATATTATGAAACCAGAGGGCTAACAGTCATTCCTACACAAAGGCAATTTGTGAGCTTTTCATAAATACAGATTTGGGGCAAGCTTTAATAAAATGAAATTTCATTCTCTGTATCGTAATTTCATGAAGAGAAGTAAATTTTATGAACAGATTTATCACATTGTTAATTCAGTATCTATTTAACCCATCATGTATTAGGTGTTGTGTGGAAGAAAACCACCCTCAAAGTGCTTTTTTCCATTCTCTCATTCAACAACAACAATGAACACAGAGGATGTCTGTGACCAAATGTTGGGAACAGTGGTGGCAGGGGGGCGGATCATCACATACCAAGCAGTAGACACTAGCTGGGTGTCCCCTAATCAGTGGATTCTGAGTTCTCTGTCTGAAGATAGCCTCACATAGCACAGATTGACTCAGTCTACAAAACCGCTCCCCGCCATGCCCATTGCAAACTCCAGGTTGTTCTACCTGTGCTTCTTCTGATCAACCAACTGTAAATCAGATTCCCACAAGCCCCTCCCTGAGTTCAATTAATTTGCTGGAGCAGCTCACAAAACTCAGAGAAACACTTGTTTACTGGTTCATTATAAAGACTATGACAAGGACACAGATGAAGACACGCATAGGGCAAGGTATAGAAGAAGGATCGAGGAGCCTCCTTGCCCTTCCTGGAGTGCCACCTTCGAGGAACCACCACGTTTTCAGCTATCTGGAAGCTCTCCAAGTCCTTGTCTCTTGGGTTTTTATGGAGGTTTCATTAGGTAGGAAAGATTAATTAAAACGTTGGCCATGCCGGGCTCGGTGGCTCAGCCTGTCATCCCGTGCCTTTGGGAGGCTGAGGTGAGCGGATTGCCTGAGCCCGCGGGTTCGAGACCCGCCTGGGCAACTTGGCGAGACCTCATCTCTACAATAAATAAAAATGAGCCAGGCATGGTAACACGCACCTGTAGTTCCGGCTACTCGGAAGGCTTAGGCGGAAGGATCGCCGGAGCCCAACAGGTCGAGGCTGCGGTGGCTGGGAGCTGCTGCTGCACTCCAGCCTGGGCGACAAGAGTGAGACTCCGACTCAAAAAAATAAATAAAATAAAACGTGGGCCACTGGCGATCAGCTTGACCTTCAGCTCCCTCCCCTCCTCAGATGGTGGAGCTGCAAGTCCCAAGCCTCTAATCCTGCCTTGATCTTTCTGGTGAGGACGAGCCCTGTCCTGGAGCTACCAAGGGGCGGCCAGCCACCAGGCATCTCGTTAGCATACGAAAGGAATCACTTTGGAGAGTCGAAGGATTTTAGGAGCTGTGTGCCAGAAAGTAGGGTTGAAGACCCCACATATATTTTCCAGTCTTACAGGTGTCTTTGCTACAAAGTAAGATCTGTGATACTTAGGACCAAGTGTCTTTCTCGCCATTGTCTCTTTAATGGCTAGAAACACTCAAGACATGGTTTATATCCTTAAATATTTGTGAAGTAAATGGATGAATGAAAATAATCCATTCAGTGGGGTGACTGAATAGCTATTAAAGCGAACAAAAGTGGGTATGTTCACAGGAAATAGTAACTTCATTTTTGCAGTATTTAAAGATGGGAGTCATCTCGTTGGGTAAAGCTTAGCTATGCAATTAAGTCTACTAAGAGGGTCTATGGTGGTAAGACAATCTACAGAGAACATTAGAGAAAATAGAGCTGTGTTTCTGAATATCTTGGGGGAAAATTACTTAGAGTAATGGGGAGGCTGGTGGAGGAGGAAGTGCGTGTGAGTGGATGAGAGAGAAAGACCTCCACTGCAAGCTGAACTTGCTCTCTTTTCTAAAAACAATGTCAAGAGTACCAGTTCAAAATAAAAATCTGTGTTTTGTTTTGAAAATATTCATATGTATTAAACATATGAGCCGGGCTCAGCGGCTCAGCCTGTAATCCCGCACTTTGGGAGGCTGAGGTGAGTGGATTGCCTGAGCCCGCGGGTTCGAGACCTACCTGGGCAACTTGGCGAGACCTCATTTCTACAATAAATCAAAAATCAGCCGGGCATGGTAGTGCGCGCCTGCAGTTCCAGCTACTCAGAAGGCTGAGGCGGAAGGATCGCCGGAGCCCAGCGGGTCGAGGCTGTGGTGGCCGGGAGCGGCCTCTGCACTCCAGTCTGGGCGACAGAGTGAGACTCTAACTCAAAACAAACAAACAAACAAAAAACATATGAGTATGAGTCTCCACATGAAGAACCATTAGAACCCCCAGCAAGTACAGGCAAAACCCAGTCTTAACACTTGTGCTACAGAAACTTCATAAAAGATGCGCAGACTGCCACAGAATTCCATGTGAGGTGTCCAGGACACTTGCTCTTGTGAGACTGGAGCAACCATTCAGGAGATATTCCAACAGTTCTCAATTTCTGGATGCTTATGCATTTCCATCCTTGTTGTCACAGGTTTCCATCTTATTAAATGGTGGTTAGAAAGCATAGTTTGTGTTATAATGGTTCTTTGCAATCTGTTTTATATGCCAATTTTTGTAGATGTGCCTAAAATTAACGTGCATTCTTCAGTTGTTAGGTGAAGGAATCTCTATATGTCCATTAGTTATCTCCTCTGTATTTACTGGTATTTTTTTTTTTTTACTTTCACTGATCTATTAAACATCTCCACTATGATGGCAAATTTGCCAATTTCTAGTAGTTTTCAAAGCTAAACTATTAGCTGCATAGAAGATTAGGAGTGTTGTAGTCTACTGATAGATTGAAGCTTTTCCAGTGATCTAGGGCCACTTCCACAGGCTCACGAGAACTGACTACATATGTCTCTTCCCAACTCAGTGACTTTACTTTGGTGACTTGAAATTAATTGGTCACTGTGGTAGTATTTACACCATGGAAACTGGCAAGTGACACAAGTCAAGGCTGTTCCCCTCCATCCCTCAAAGTGCCAATTTTCCACTGCGTCTAGCATAATAAAGAGATGCTCTTTTTCCTTGAAAATGCTTTTTGCCTTATAAAATACTTTGCCTGAAATAAAAATAGTTATATGTGATTTTCTCTGGTTATTTGCTTGAATTGAGAGCATGTTTCTCCAAGGAGTATTTGATTTGCTTCTGCCGATATCTGGATGCACTATCAAGCAGGATTCCATTTAAATCTAAATATCAGCTGACTACCAGAATGGGTGAAATAAACAGATGGGAAATAACTGATGCTGGCAAGGACATAGGGCAGTCATACCTCTCCTGCCTTGCTGGTATGAGTGTAAGTTGGTATAACCACTAACTCGCAAAGCGGTGCCTTTCCTGTGACCAGCAATGTAGAAGAGATAGGATCGCCACATGCTTACCAAAGACACAACTGGAAACTAACCAACACCCAGAAGTAGTAGAATGGTCAGGAGAGTTATGGCACATTTACTCCATAGAAAACTATATAGCAATGAGAATGAATAAGCACCCACTACACACAGCAATTTAGAGGAATTAAACAAAAATGGTGTTGAGGACAAAGCCAGATGCAAGAGAGCGAATAGTGTATGATTTGGTTGATACTAAATTTTAAAACCAGCAAAACTAATTTTTGCTGTGAAATGTCAGGATAGTGTTTGCCCTTGAGGGGTATAGGGGTTAGAAGAGTTTCCAAAGCCCCAAAGGGCTTCCAGCATGTTGCTGATGCTTGTTTCTTGATATTGGTGTGTTCAGTTTGTGGAAATTCATCAACCTGTTACTATTGTTTTATGCCCTTTTCTGTATGTGTGTATTGTTCAATCCAAAATGAAATTAACTTATGGTCTTCGGGGATTCAAAATAATCATTCAGCGACAAGACTATGTACATTCTCAGACCCACCTGAATTCTCTAGCTCTGTACACTCAGGGATATTCTTTCTTTCTAATCCACTTAGAACAAAGGTAGGATACTATCAGTTTCCCTGTTGTCTGCTTCTGTGAAGTGGCTTTCTATCCATTACTTATCTTAATGCTGTAGCCTTCTTTGGTCCTGGCTTCATGCAGGGATCTCAAACCCTGCACTGACGTAGAACCACAATTCAAGGCCACCTGAAACTGGTAGATGCACCCAGGTTAACTATTGGCTTAAGTGCTTGTTTATCTCTGAGGACTCTTGTTTTTCACTTCATTTCTGATCTTACAGAACTTCTCTTATATTTTTTTCCAAGTTCAACCATTCATTCATAAGAATAGTGTTAATATTTCATCCCATGCTCTTATGTGTTTAGTAATGGGAAGTTTTAGACCTCTTTCTGCTAATATTATGAGATACAGAAGTTTTCTTCCTATGTCTTTAGGGTAAGAAGGGAGAAAGAAAAGTAAGAAAATGAATCGTAACCCCTCCATTTGGGCCATCCCTATCTATTCAGTTCGTACAGGATTTTTTTTTTTTGAGTTGGAGTCTCACTCTGTCACCCAGACTGGAGTGCAGTGGCCGCTCCCGGCCACCGCAGCCTCGACCTGCTGGGCTCCGGCGATCCTTCTGCCTCAGCCTTCCGAGTAGCCGAAATTACAGGCATGTGCTACCATGCCCGGCTGATTTTTGATTTATTGTAGAGATGAGGTCTCGCTGCCCAGGCGGGTCTCGAACCCGCGGGCTCAGGCAATCCACTCACCTCAGCCTCCCAAAGGTGTGGGATTACAGGCTGAGCCACCGAGCCCGGCTTGATCAATTTTTAAAGTGGCAAAATCTTTTCTTTTTTTTGAGTTGGAGTCTCACTCTGTCATCCAGGCTGCAATGCAGTGGTTTGCTCAGAGCCAGCACAGCCTTGACCTGTTGGGCTCAGATGATCCTTCTGCCTCAGCCTTCCAAGCAGCTGAAACTATAGGCACACGTCACCTGTAGAGATGAGGTTGGCAAAATCCTTTTGATTTGTGTTCTCATGGTCAACTATCTTACCTGCAAAAATGGGAGTGGAGTTAGACTAGATATTTTCTAACTTGGTCTTTCATGTCTAAAATTAGCAAAGTGATTTTAAAAATAATCTTGGTATTCCACTACATTTTATCTCCTTTATCCATTGTTAAACTAATAATTAAATTGTTCAAGCCATAAATGTTCTCTTTTATTCACGTGAAATTGTATAGTCTATTACTGTAATTTTAGCATTTTACAGTACTTAAAACCAGTCTATAAAAATATATTGTGCTTGTCTTACAGAGTAATGGTGATACAATTGGAGTTGAAATTTAATCATTATCACCATAACTTGGGCTGTACTGATAGTACTGTGGGAGTTACCATGTTTGTGTTTCTCATTTACAAATTTGTATATACTTTCTCCAACGTGTGTGTGTGTGTGCGTATACGTAGTTACCAAGTTGATGCATGAAAAATAAGCAAGGACTATAGTGATATGATTATACAACAATGGACTAGCTTGGGAATTTAAGTAAAATAGATTTAAATTTTACTACTTTTTGCTGCTAAAGTTGTAAATGGCAGGTACTGGAAGACTCACATGAAAGGAATGAATACACCCAGTTTTTAGCAACTCAGTAACTGCCCTTCTGTCCCTCACAAGACAAACATTCCACTCACAGTTCTAGGGACTTAAACTCCATTATTTAGTTGTTATTCCTAAGGGAGGGTGAGTCATGAAATTTCTATCTCCATCATACTTAAACTCAGAATTTTGTGCTGTTTTATGAAGCCTATGTACTTTTATATTTTGTTTTAGCTCCTTTTCCTGGTTGTTTACCTTGGCGAGTATGTAAAACTTCTTAACTTATGACCATGTAATCAAATTCATTTTAAGGCTGAGGCGGGTAACAAGTTGCCAGAAATATTATTTTGAAGTGGTTTATAGCAATGATCTAATCATTACCTTTATTATGGTGTTAAAAAAGTCATATATACTGTCCATTCAAGCATGAGGGTAGGGGAGGAAGAATCTTGGACTGGGTTTCAGCTATTACTTCTAGATAGCTATCACTTACTAGGTTGAACCATATGAGATCATGGGTCAAAAATGGTTGAATATTGCCAATTATAAATAATTCTACCTAGCACACCTATGTAACAATGGAAAAGTTTCTTAACCTCATGACTTTGGTTTTGTCAGATATAAAATGAGCATTTGCCACTCAGAGGATGACAAGCACAACCGGGCGATCTATTTTATTGCCTTGTAAACTGCAAAGCATTTTAATTACGTATTGTAATAATTACGCACTTGGTAGAGTATTGTGGATTTTAAATTGCATTTTTAGCTTAGTCCCTATGGTGTTAGTTTTATGTGGAAATTAGCTTTGTATGGATTAGGAGATAAGGGAATGTGAGATTATTGGCGGATTAGGGGTTAGGCTGACACACACATACACACAATCTAGGGAAGTAAAAAAGTAACCCCTTAAGAAAGAAAAATGTAATAGGATTTTTGAGATTGTACAATGAATATGAGAAGTGATTAGTTTGGTCATTTAGACAATTGTCTCTCTTTACCGTCATCACATCCTTCTCCTCTTTGTCATTCACAGATAAAAATGATCCAAGAGATTCCTGCAGAAAGGGTGTAAATTCTTGGCCTGGTGGAATAAAGGATTCCACGTAAATATCACCGTTAAAAAATAAAAGCAAAGGTATAAATTCATTAAAGGCAGGTAGGTTAATACTTGGAAGACGTTGTGCACACAGATACCAAGATAAAGCAAACCAGAGTGTATCTGGCGGGCGTGTCGAGTCCTTGTGTGTCCACCTAGCAGCAAGTCTGCACCAAGGAGGCGGTCAGGCAGGATGGCAGCCTCTGCGCCAGGAGGGTGGGGGGAAGACACAGAGCACAGAAACTGTGGGCAGGCTTAGGAAGTGTGGGCTGGTCAAGAGAAGCAAGGGGACCGGTGAGGGACGGAGGCGAGTCATGGAGAAGGGGTCTATCCCGACAGAGGTCACCTGCCCACTGTGAGGGTCGAGCTAATACTGCTCATTTTCAAGGGGTTTGGGGCTATGATGTCACAGCTTTCGTGGGTGTCACTACCCCCCCGTTTCATGCCTTGGATGAATAATGGCTCAGTGGTGAGTACCCAGCTAGAGGAATTACAATAAAAACGTTTTGCTGCCTGTGACACCTCTCAGGATGACCACAGAAAGTGCCATTTCATGTGTGCTCCAGCCAAGGCACTGCCTACTGACATGCCTCCAATGAGTTCCTGGTGAAAACTCAAATGGTTTGTAGGATAGAGGTCTGGGAGCCTGGGATACACCACATTGACATCCCCACAGCTTCATGTCAAACAAAGCTATGTGTAATAAGAGCGCAAATACATTTGGATTAGAAATGAGAGTTGATTATTTCAACTTGCTCCTATGTCGTTACATGCAGTACTGATTGAATATACAGAATTTTAATGAACCCCCTTGATATTGATCTGTAATATTTTAAATTTCTATTGTTCTTCAAACAAAGATTTAAAAAAAAAAGACAAACAGAAGAGGAATAGTATAAATATTAAATAGGCTTTATGGCTTGTTTATTCTTAATCTAAGTGTCACACAGATGAGAAACACAGCATTTGGAGTCAGAAAAAACCAGGTTTGAATATCAGCACTACCATTTTATAGTAGTAGCGAAAATTACCTTGAGTTAATATTTATTGACCATTTACTGTGGGCAAGGCACTATGTACAGGGCATTATCTACTCTCTGCAGACCATTATTTATAATCCTTATTGCAGTCCCATGAGGGAGGTGATAAAAAGATGCGTCTGCTCCCCTAGCACCAGATCCCAGCTTCTCAAGGATTTCCCTGTTTGCCTCTCTAGGTCTGATGCCTCTCCTAATCGCCTATATCTCTGCTTGACTGACAAGGGCCCCTTGGTTCCATCAAACACAGCATGTCAAATATTGAATCTGTTGCCACCCTCAACTCCCACAAAATTAGTTTCCTGTGCCTCCAATGTCCTTCCTTCTATAAGATGTGCTTTTCGTTTTGTAAAACGTTGCCCATCCCCTAGGTGGGATTTCTTCCTTTTCCTCTCCCTCCATGTTCATTCAGTCACTAAGTCTGCAGTCTCTTTTCTCGTCTTGGTCCACTCCTTTCTATTCCTATTGCTATCAGACAGTACAACTCCAGGGCTAACTGGTCCCTCTTCAAATGCTTAGCCACCCCCATTAGCTAAACCCTTCATCCTGTCTGAAAATGGCACTACACTTAGTCCATTCACTTTTCACTCTCCTATTTCACACCTTCTATCTTCTCAAAACTTTCCCATCTCTTCCCTTTTTGTTATTTTAAAAATTTATTTATTTATTATAAAGCTGTGGGGCACAAGTGAGGATTTACTACAGAAGTAGGCTGCGTGCAGGTGAGGTTTGGGCTTCTAGCTGGCCCACACTTCCCCTGGTAGTGAATCAGGTACCCTTTGTGCCACTGAGTGCCCGCCACCTTCCTCTCTTCCCTCCCCTAGCAGAGCCCAGGGACTGCTGATCCCACCCTTGTGCTGTGACTAGTATTCAGGGCCCACTTATGATCATGAGAACCCCTCATTTTATACTTATCTCGTGGTCTTTCTTCCCATGTGCTATGGTCTGAGTGTTTGTGCCCCTGGCAAATTCATGTGTCAAAACATAAGCCCCAGGGCAATGGTATCAGAAGATGGGAACTTTAGGGGGTGATTAGTGTTAAGGATGTGAGGATGCAGTGAAAGGCGCTATGAAGCGGGGAGTGAGCCCTCACCAGACACCAAACTTGCTGTAGCCTTGACCTTGTACTTCCCAGTCTAGAACTATAAGAAATAAATGTCGACTGTTTCTAAGCCACCCAGTCTATGGTATTTTGTTACAGCAACCCCAATAGGCTAAGGCATGACACAGTTGGAAAATAGGAGCCGTCACAAGGAGTCTTCACCAGTGCTCATCCTGTGAGGCTCCATTCACCCTCTCTACAGGATGCAGTGCCTGCATTTCTGCTCTGCTTCCTACCTAAAACCAAGATAGCTGTTCCTGAGGTAGGCCAGGTGGCCCCCTGAAGATGACCATGCCCTAATGCTGGGCATCTGTGACTCTATTATATTCTATGGCAAAAAGTGATTTTACAGGTTGCAGATTTTGAAACAGAGGGATGACCCTGGACCATCCAGGTGGGCTCCATCTAATCACACGGAGCAGAGAACTTTCAGTCCGAAAGCAGAGAGATGTGGGCAGAAGTCAGCTAGGTTTAATGCTTGAGAAGAACTCAAAGTGCCGTTGGGGGTTAACATGGAGTGACAACGTGCTAAGGAATGTGGGTGACCTTGAGGAGCTGAGAGTCTCCTGGTCGTCAGCCAGTAAGAAAAAGGAGATCCCTCCCAGTCCTGCAACTGCAAGGAACTGGATTCTGCCAACACCCGGACTGCTGGGACGTGGATTCTTGCCCAGAGCTTCTAGATAAGAGCCTAGTCTGGCCAAAACCTTGACTATGGCCTTGTGACACCCTGATCAGAGGGGTCAGCCAAGTGTTCTCAACCCCACAGACCCCACAGAAACCTTGACGCTTCAATTCTTGTTGTTTCACGTCTAAAAGCTTGAGGTCATTTGTTATGATAGCTGCGGTAGACCAACACAGATCCCATTTCTGCCGAGATGCTCATGGATGCTGAACCTCAGCAAGTCTCTCTCTTCTTCACCATCAGCTTTTCTCCTCTTTTGGGTCATTCTCATCGGCATAGGAAGATATTATTTCTTTCATCTGAAAACACACCAAGAAATCTCTCTTGACTGCGTTCTCCTCCAGCTGCTGCCTGATTTCTCTGTCCTCTGATGGTTACAGCTCTTTGCAGGAGCTGCCAGTGCTAGTGTCTCCCTTTCCAGCTTTCACCTCCTGTTCCAGTCAAGCATTTAGCACCCCCGTACTTACAACCTGCTTGAGCGTCATCGGTGACCTCCATGTTGCTAAATTCAAATGTGCCACTCTCAGTTCTCATCTTACTTGATCTTTATCCAGCATTTGAACAAATTGACACCTCCCTCTTCTTTGAAACACTCTTTCTTTCTTTCTTTCTTTTTTTTTTTTTTTTTGTGTTGGAGTCACTCTGTCACCCAGACTGGAGTACAGTGGCCGCTCCCGGCCACCGCAGCCTCGACCCGCTGGGCTCTGGCGATCCTTCCGCCTCAGCCTTCCACGTAGCTGGAAAGACAGGCGCACGCTACCACGCCCGGCTGGTTTTTTGATTTATTGTAGAGATGAGGTCTCGCTGCCCAGGTGGGTCTCGAACCCGCGGGCTCAGGCCATCCACTCACCTCAGCCTCCCAAAGGCGCGGGATGGCTGGCTGAGCCACCGAGCCCGGCTTGAAACACTATTTCATTCGGCTTCCAGGACCCCACAATTCAAGCTTCTTTCTCATTCATCACTTCTCCTTCTCAGTTTGTTTGGTCTTTCTTCGTACCTGAGCTCTTAACATTATATTGCCGTAGGATTCAGTCCTTAGACCACTCACTCCTTCGAGGCCCTCAACTGGTCTCTGAATACTATTGATGTGATCAGCTTCCAAATGTATTTCTCTTGACAGGCCTCCCTCTGAACTTGTCTATCTACTTGCCCACTTGATATCTACATTTAATGTCTAATACGCATCTCAAGTGTAGCAGGTGCAAAACGCAAATCTGTTTTTCATTCCAAAATTAGCTCCTCACACAGTCTTTTCCATCTCAGTGAATTAGAAAGCAATCTGTGTACAGGTCAAAATGACCTTGGCCCTATGTGCATAGGACATCACTTGTGTTTGGCTTCCCATCTGCTGGTCCATTTTTTAACCATTGATGCTGCAACCAGCTTTGCACATGTTCTCTGCAGATATCTATCCTCAAAGGACAGTGTATATTTAACTTTTTTTCCCTGGAGCCTTTTTGACACCAGAACCTGGGATATTTACACTCATATCTAACAAGGAAGTGGAAGGCAGTTAACACCTATGGGGCAACCAATGAGCTGGGGAGAGGGAGTCTGTGATTAAAGGTTAGCTTTCTGTGCCTCAGGTACAGGACAGAGATCTCAGAAATCTCAGCCACCAAGGCCCAACTGCCTTCAATTGTAACCAGCTGGACACTCCACCCTATATGAGCTTTTCTCTTTTTTCTGTTTTACTTTCTCTACTCCTCATCTGTTTTCAAGGATCAATCCCTCAAATAAACTACCTGCATGCACTTTCTTGTTAGTACCAGAAGTGACCTCAGAATTCAGAGCCTCAGAATGAAGATCAGGAACCAGATCATTCACAAGCCAGAGAACAATAAGAAGACCACTACTGTTGGTCCGTAGGGGAAACCCTCATGTGTAGGCGCAGCACAATTGCTCTCAATGATGGCAGAGTAAGTGTTTAGAGACCAGATGAGGACCTCAAAGGAGTGAGTGGTCTAAGGACTGAATCCTGTGGCAATCTAATGTTAAGAGCCCAAGAAAAAAGACCAAACAAACTGAGAAGGAAAAGTGGTGAATGAGGAAGAGAGATAAGGTACAGGTTGAAGGTGAGGTGCTGGCTTATGCGTTATCTCTACTTGAAAGGTAGAGAAGCAATGGCAATTACAATGCTTGAAAAGTTAGCTGGTTTTTGTTCAGTGCTTTAGAAATCTTGAAAAAAGAAAAGGATAGACCAGGCCGGCCTACTGTCAAACCAAGGCATGCTATGAAATCAAAAGTCTTCAGGGCAGTGTGTATAGACACTTTTATACCCAAAGGTGCTAGAGAAATCCATGATGAGTTTCTAAAGCAATGTTACACAGACTTCTGGGTGTCTGGAACAAGATCATGCATTCTGCAGCAGAGAAATGCTAGCTGTTTGAAAGATGACTATTGTGGTGTTGCTGGGTCCTAGAAGAAACTGAGCACTTCACCATGGGACATCACGACTGTGATAATGTCCATTATGAGCGGGATACAATCAGGCCAAGTGGAGGCAGCAGCGGCGTCTCTTATGATGGAAAAAGTATGTTTACAATGAGCACCAAGCAGGCCAAGGGGCCGCAGATGAATTGCATTTAATATGTGTCTCAAAATTCTTTATTATCGATCTCCTTTGTTATAGTTATGGTCCTGTGGGAGTTTTCTCTGACCAACTGCCAGAGGGAGAACAACTCATAGGCCTATATCTCAGATGGGTTGGCTCAGTGTCTTGATGCTAGCCATATATGGACAGCTGCCACACCACAGCACCAACTGGGAAAGGCCTTAAAGGACGGGATTGAAGGCAAATTCTCTCAATGGACAGAACTGCAAGCAGTGCAGTAGATTATCAGCGTTTGCGGGAGGTATGGGGTAAATATGAACTTCCAAGCAGTGGCAAACTGCTTGGCTAGCTGGTCAACAGCCTGAAAAGAGCAACACTGGACAATTGGAGATAAGGAAATATGAGTAAGAGGCAAAGTGATGGATAAATGGAAGTGGCAAAAGGTATAGGTCTTTGTGTCTAAAGATAGTTCCTGCCAGAGAGCATCAACACAGAAGAACCCTTGGATAACCAAGTGGACATGTAGGAGAGTCAGCCTCTGTCCTTGGCTACCCAGTTCTTATGCAAATATTTGACTTATGAATAGCGTGGCCATAGTGGCAAAAATGCAGGCTATGGGCCCAGGTGGACTTAAGTACTGCCACTACTCAATGTCCAACCTGCCAGCAACGGAAACTGAGTTGAGAATCCTGTGAGGAAGCCAGCCCCTTGGTCAAAGTTTAATTACATTGAACCCTCTGCTCTGGAAAGGGTAATAACTCTTTATCAGAATTGATGTAAACTTTGGATATGGGCTTCCCTTATCTGCCTGCGGTGCCACTTCTAAAACTATGGTCTGAGGGCTTTCAAAATGCCTAATTTACCAGCAATGATTTTTGCAAGTGTTTCAGATCTAAGAACCCACCTCCTTTTATTTTTTTTTAAAAGAAATGCAACAAGTGACCTTGAGACCCCCGGATCATGTACACACACAACCCAGGAGCAGGTGGCCTGATAGAAAGAATTGACTTATTAAAGGCTTATCCAAGGTACCAGTTCAAGAATGCACCCTACACAATTGGGTGGTTGTCCTCAGGACGAAATAAATTTACTGAAGCTATGATCAGTATACAGTGCTTTGTCTCTAACAGAATATATGGGCTCAGGAAACAAGGGATGGAATTCAGGTTGGCTCCTGCCACCATTATGCCCAGTAACTCATTTGCAGAATTTATTGTTTTTTGTCCTTGCCAACTTACAGCTGAACTGGATTAGAGGTCCCGGTTCCTAAAGTAGAGATGAGGTTGCACTTCAGGGTGATACCATAAGGATACCAAAGAACCTGAAACTGTGACCACTGCCAGTTTGACTAGTTCATGATAGTGAATCTCAGACAAAAAAAGGAGTTTAGTGTTTGCTACTATAGAGAGTCATGGTTGCAGCTACACAACCAAGGCAGGGAGAAGGATGCTTGGAAACCAGGAGAGTCAACGGAATATCTTGACACTTCTCTGCCTGCAGTGACTATAAGTGCCCTGCATTGACAAGAGTCATATGCCTGAGGGAGGAACATCTGGGTTACTCCATCAGTAACAAACTCGGACCTGTTGAAGTGATGATAGCCAAGAATGATGGGAATTTAAGTGAGTGGGGGACAAGGGATCAGTTGGAGTAGTGGACACGGAAGCTTGTTCTACCCTCCTTCCTATGTTCATTAGGTCTATGGGCGAGATGGTGGTCAGTTTGTGTTGAAAGGTTCTGTGGCAGACTCGTATTCATGGAAAGCCCGCGTGGATCCGAGGAACATGAAAGTGAACTGCATGTGACTCTTTCCCGACCCTATCTCACATCTGCTTTGCCCACGTCTTACTGCAGTCATTTGTGTAGCCACCAGCTTTGTGCAGGGAGACTCTGCAGCTCTGTCTCGGGCACACTCTGTGTCCCAAAGTAGCTTGTGATGGCAAGTAAGTAGGGATGCGTGTGTCTGTGTGTGACAGGAATTTAGGCGGCAAATGGCTGTGGGGATAGAGCAAAGAGACGAATATTCATACCATGTTTCATGATCTGCATAAAAAATGCAGGGTCATAGACCAGGTCTATTGAGTAGTTTTTTACTTCAAAATATTAAGTAATAAAAAGAAAAATATGTGTCAAAACAGTTTTTGGTTTTTGCCAACTCCATGATATTCATGGGAAGAAATAGTCTGGAATGTTTTTCTAGAGATGCTATGCCCCTAGAGTATTTATTTTGTTTGCTTATTGGAGGTTCAAGTTGTTTGCCAGAGAGTGTCTATATTAGAACAGCGTTTTTCTTTAATCTACTCTTTCCCTTTGTAATATATCTGTGCTTCCAAGACTTTAATGAAGGCTGAGAATAACTTCACAGCCGTGAAAAAGCTAAAGTTTTGATTGTCAGCATTCCCCCAGAAGGCTTTTTTTATCCCAGGCTGGTGCCCTTTGGCTTTTGCTCCTGAGAGATGCTGTATGACCCTCCTTCCGCTCTCCTCCTGCCCAAACCCTTCTACATCTCTGACTCCTGATTCTTTATTTTCGTGTAGAGAAGTTTGGGTTTAAGCCGTTCCATAAAAAGCAGACTATTTCGGTTTACAAAGAAGTGATTACCAATTAAACATAAAGACATGCAAAGGAAAGATGAGGGTTTTGAGAGAGAGAGAGAGAGAGAGAGAGAGAGAGAGAGAGAGAGAGAGAGAGAGTTAGATCTGTATATTCTTGTGACTGGCAAAGAGGAAAACAGAAGACACTTGGTATTAAGTGTGGGGAAACCAAACACAAACAAATCTAGATTTATTTTAAACACTGAAAGCTATACATGCGAATCAAAACAGCACTGATTAAAATTTTATTTTTGACTATTTAACTCCAAATATTCAACTTAGTTAATTAAAAGAAAACAGTATTACCTCATTGAATTAATCGATTCAACCAGTTTTTCTTAGCATCATGCATACAAAATCCTATTACCCAATTCAGCCCTTCAACTCAAAGATGATGTGTATAGAGCATAATTGAGTTAATAGTATAAAAATTCTTATCAACTAACCAAGTCAGTTTAGAAGAAGCTTTTTCTTTACTTATCCAGAGAGTTGTCTTTTCCATTTTCTTGCACGAGTACGCAAAAGTTTAAGGAATTTTGACTTTTAGATAGATTTTTTGTTTTTTTTTGAGTTGGAGTCTCACTCTGTCACCCAGACCGGAGTGCAGTGGCCACTCCCGGCCACCGCAGCCTCGACCTGCTGGGCTCTGGCGATCCTTCCGCCTCAGCCTTCCAAGTAGCTGGAACTACAGGCGCTAGATAGATTTTATAAAGTTAATCTTTAAGTAAATCTATATCACGTGTTGTCAAATGACAATGTATTTGCTATCTGTGGAAAGAGCTGAGAGCCAGAACTTGCTTCAAAACCCAGTTGGGTCACTTATTAAGTAGAAGCTGTGTGACAAGTTGTTGAACTTGTAAACTTCAGTTTTTTTCTTTTGTAACATGAGGATAATAAAAATAGCTACCTCACAGAAATGTAAAAATAAACAAGTGATGCATGGAAAGCCCTCTGCAGAGCGGTGGGACGTGCTGAGCACTTATTGTAACGGTTTTTCTAAATTGCACCATTTATACATGACATGGCTGACCTCAAGAAAAGCAATTATCACAGAATTTGTAATATGAATGCCCCCAGAAATACAAGTTAATAAACTATGTAAATATCAGTCTTTGAAATTATGTCAGCAGAGACTAA
The DNA here is from genome assembly GCF_000164805.1 of Carlito syrichta. Lineage (NCBI taxonomy): Eukaryota > Metazoa > Chordata > Mammalia > Primates > Tarsiidae > Carlito > Carlito syrichta. Next base: position 99,804 of record NW_007041227.1, read on the forward strand.
ACTCAAATATTTAGACACCTATTCTATTTTAAAAAGCACAAACACTCACAGTGTTATCATAATCATTCCTCCACTTATTTTTCTTTTTATTTTGAAATGATTACCTAGCTTATATGCATATTTTAAGATGGCTTAATAAATCGAGCAAAACAAATTTGCATAACAAACAGAATCATGCACCTTTAAAAGCAACTGTACAAAAAATATTTATCAGAGAAATGTTTTTTAAATGCACTTCATGTCCTTTGGCTTCTTACCAGATATTAAAAATTTCATTTTGACAGATACAATTAATTTACTATAATAAAAAATAAGGCATGTCTTTCATTTTGGCAGGGCACAGTGGCTCATGTCTGTAATCCAGCACTTTGGGAGGCTGAGGCGGGAGGATTGCTTGACCCCAGGTGTTCGAGACCAGCCTACGCAGCTTAGTGAGACTTTGTCTCCACAAAAAGATTAAAAAATTAGCCAGACAGGGCAACCCCTTCAGGTCCCCTCCCACTGTGAGAGTTTTTCTGTCTTCTCAATAAATCCTACTTCAAACAATAAAATTAGCCAGGCTTGGTGGCGCACGCCTGCAGACCCAGCTTCTTGGGCAGCTGAGGCAGAAGGATCATCTGAATCAAGAAGGCAGAGGCTATGATGACCTATGATCTGGCTACCGCATCTTAGTCCGGGCGACTGTGAGACCCTGACTCTCACACACACACACACACACACACACACACACACACACACACACACCCCAAAATAAAATAAAATAAGCAAAGCATTTTTTGGCTTCAATTTTTATTCATGTTTTAGCAGGCGAAAAGCATTAGTTGCTTTTCATTCTTAGAGTACAATGTTTGAATAAATATATTTTAAACAGGCAAATTTAAACTGCAAACAAGTTTAGAGATTTTATATGTAAAAACTCTAGAAAGATTATAGATCTGAATGAATTGAATAATCAACAAATCAAGTAGGCCAAGGATGAATGTAGCACAACGAGAAAACTATTACCAAGGAAGTCCTAGATAACATATGAATGCAGCATATATTTGTGTAATTTTAAACATAAATTACATTAAATTATCTGAATCTTCCTTGAATTTCTCAGGCAATTTTTTAAAAACATTGAATTATTTACTCACTGTCCCCTAAAACAAATAAATCAAGGAGCAAACTTTGGGAAGCTAATTTTCTTCTGGGTGTTGATGAATCATATAAATAATAGTTTATAAGCATATCAGCTTAGGGTCTGCCTTTGTAATTTATTAAATAACATATTTTAGATAAATGTAACCACGAAGGTTGCGGCTGTATACTGTAAAGTTTCCTGATAGTCACTAATAATCTATAATGAAAGTCATTTCCAGTGATACTATTAAAGTATTTTGTCCGTGAAGTAAGACTTGAACTCTTTTGTAGCAGACTTAGCACCTCCTTGCTTCCTCTCTCTTTTTATCTTGCTTCCCTTCCTATTGCTATTTTATGACTCCTTCCAAAAAGATCCAAGTTGTTTGCTGTATACTAGATGCTCTTGGAAAAAGTGTTCTGCTGGGTATCTAGTTTTTGTTAATGCGATTGGAAGGGTTTTAGATACAAACAATTGATGAACAATTATTCACTCCCCCAATAAAAAAAATCAAAACTTCACTCAAAAAAATTAATTTATTGTAATTATTAACGTAATTGTTTTATGTCAAGTCACTCAACTCCTCACTACAATGAAATATTGAAGAAATAAAATAAATATCCTGGGGAAACTTAAGTGTGGATAAAAATTACAATGGAGGAGTGAGGCATTAGCAAAGCATAGGTTCCCAACTGGGTGACCTTGGGCAGGTCACCTACTTTGTTTAGGCTCCAGTCTCCTAGTCCAAGTATGGAAGTGGGAATTCCTGATCTCTAGGGATTCTTCCTGCTGTAAAGATGTCGTATATCACCGTCAACCTAACACAGCAAGAAGAATGTTTCACTTTGGCATGTGAAACCTAAGGTAACTCATTGGCTATCTCTTTCCTCTGAATAGCACCCCATAAAAAACTGTTGATGAGAGCCCAAGTGCCTCACTGAGTTCTACCTCAAAACTCTATTCTTGGAGGCTCTTGTCTACACACGCTCACGATCAGGTCCATGGCTAAAGGAAGAGATTCAGGGAAGCAGAAAATGAGAAAACAGGGGAGCACAAGGAGCATGGTTAGTCTATAAACTGAGGGGACAACTGGGAGTGGGCCACCCATTTTTCAAAAACTTCTTCCAAATTGGATTTATAAGAACTAGAACCCGAGAAAAGGATATTATATAGGTTATACATTTTTTTGTTTTAAAATCCATAGTATGTAAGGATTATTCGGGAGTTCTTATTTCTTCCTCTTTATTTGTATTACATTAATTCATTCGATTGGGGGTAAATCTTTTCAGAGAAAGCATGAGACCTCGCCTATGTTTGAGAAAATGCAGTAGCTGCAGGTCAATCAATTAAAAATTAGTAACACAGAACGGAGTGGGAAAGCAGATCAAACAAAGGACTTGTGATTTCATAGCATATGCTCTGGAATCTAAAAATGTGTTTCAGCTGAGTGCGGTGACTCACACCTGTAACCACAGCACTTTGGGAGGATGAGGGAAGAGAATCACTTGAGCTCAGGCGTTCCAGCCTAGGCAATAGAGGGAGACTTTGTCTCAGAAAAAAATAAAAAAAATTACCCAGCTGGGGTGGCATGTGACTGTAGTCCTAGTTACTTGGGAGGTTGAGGCGGGAGGATTACTTGAACCCAGGAGTTTGAGACCGCAGTGAGCTGTAAGAGCTGTGATCATGCCGCTGCCCTCCAGTCCGGATGACAGGGTGAGACGACCTACTGAAAAAATGTCCATAAAAATTTTTCAAAAAGGTTTTGTATTTAATGAGTATGATAGCATAAATTGTAAGGATGCTGTGGTTTCAGCATAACACTGTATTTGAGTTGATGGCCCAGCAATCTGTCCACGTAAGAGCATATAGTGTAGTTCTTGACATGCCGTGGGTGAATGAGCAGAGGAGAGGGCGAACAAATGCATAATAGGAAGCCCATCTTATCTCAGAGTCGTTGTGGTGACTCAATTAACGACTGACCATCACGATGCCCATTCCTAATAGCAAGGCAGAGATAACTAGACATTCTACCCGTGTGAATCCTGAGGTTTAAAGACTTTTGTCTACTACGTAAATGTATTTGGTAGCAACTTCTTTTTAACAGCAATGATATAGCAATTCCTTTTTTTCGCTTTTTTTGTTTTTTGTGAGTTGGGGTCTCACTCTGTCGCCCAGACTGGAGTGCAGGCCCCCGCAGCCTCGACCCGCCGGGCCCCGGCGATCCTCCCGCCTCTGCCTTCCAGGTGGCTGGAACTACAGGCGCGCTACCACGCCCGGCTGATTTTTTGATTGATTGTAGAGATGAGGTCTTGTCAAGTTGCCCAGGTGGGTCTCGAGCCCGTGGGCTCAGGCCTTCCACTCACCTCAGCCTCCCAAAGTGCTGGGATTACAGGCTGAGCCACCGAGGCCGGCTGGCAATTTCTTAATAATAATAGTGTTGACAGAAGTTATCACACAATAGCTTTACATTACGCATATTAAGGTAATAGACAGAGTGGCTAAGGGTGCAGGTTTGTAATGATGAGTCATGGGCTCTTAACCCATTGCATTGGTGAGAATCCTAGTTCACTAGTTGTGTGGCCTAGACAAGTTCTTCACCAACCGCTCTACCTCTCAATTTTCTCATCCTAAAAGAGGTACCATAACTGTGCCAAATTCATAATTAAAAAAAAAATGAATCCATAAAAAGCACCTCCAACAGTGCCTAGTACATAATAAGCACTCAAATGTCGGTTATTCCGCACTGTATAACTTGGGTGTTTACATAGATTACTCCAATGCTCACAGGAGCACTGTGAGTGAGCCTTGTGCCCAATTTATAGATGAGGAGGCTGAGACCTGTTGAGATTTAAAACTGCTTCACTGAACAAAGATCAGTTCAGGTCTGGAGCCGAATCCCGTTCCCCTCCTCTGAATCTCCCTGCCGTCTTCCTCCCTCCCCTCCCTTCCCCTTTCTCTCCAGCAGATCTTGATCATCAAGAGATAACCAGTGTCGCCACAGCACATGCATAGAATTCCAGGCAGGATCCAAGACAGCTTGACATGCTGGTTAGCTTGTGCAACTCTACTCAACGTGAATTCACAGTTTCCGTTGAGCTCTCGGAAATCCTGGAAGCGGCTTAAGGAGCCTCATGTCTTTCAGACTAGGAACCTCTGCTACCAGCAGTGACGCCCGGGAGCCTCCAGTTTGCTGCTTCGTAGTCCTTAGCCCTTCAGATCTAGGGAAGTCGTTGAAGTATCGCCATAAATGGGACTAGGTGAAAAGGAAAAGAGTCTTGCTTACGTTTCTTTCTCTCGTTTGTTTATTTATTCTTGAGCTGGGGCCTCACTCTGCGGCTCAGGCTGGAGTGCCGTGGCTGATGACCGGGACCCTGGCTTGCCGCCGCCTCCGCCCCGTGGGCCTCTCGCCTCGGCA
>NW_007041227.1:105443-109973 GCF_000164805.1 Carlito syrichta
CGCGAGGCCTGGCTCTGGAGGCCGGAGAGAAGTCCTTAACCCTGGACGCGCACGCTGGCGACCTTCGTGGAATAGCTCCGTCCTGGCTGTCGCTTTTCTCACTGGCTTTGCTGCTGTCACTTTTTGGCTATAAGGACCTTAGAAGACATTTGCTGAAGTGTGTGTGTGTGTGCGTGTGTGTGTGCGTGTGTGTGTGTGTTTTCCAGAGCCTCAAGCTCTTTGGCGTAAATACATGACATGAAGCTACTAAATACATAAAAATGGCAACGCAGCTTTATGGAGTGTTTTTACAGTTATATATTTCATGTTTCCCAGGTTATACATGAGTTCTGAGGTGATCTGTGAACTTTTTCCCTTTAAAAAAATTTTTTTTTCTCGTAGAAGGAGTACATGTCCATGGTAAAATCAATCAAAGAAACAAAGATAAATAAAATGATCCAGAGGAAGAAAGATGAAAAATCCCTGTTCCAGCTTTCCTCCCTAGAGCAGTGGTTCACGCCTGGAAATGGTCTTGCTTCCGGGGCATTGGGCAAGGTCTGGGGGCAGCTGGTTGTCCTCTCTGTGCAGGGTGGGTAGCTGGCCACAAGGTCCAGTGCCAGGGCCCCGGGGACGCTCAAACCCCTCCCCCGGCACACAGACCAATCCCCACAGAGTGCTCTTACTGCCTCTGTTGTGAAACTCTGGCCCAGACGACCACAGTATTTCGTGTACTCTTCAGAAAGTTTAAAACATGTGTATATTTTTTCCACACAAATGAATTCCGTATTGTTGCTAATCCGAAACTTGCTCTTTTCACTTAATGCTTCCATAAGTCTTAGTGATTTTTCCATATTGATATATACAATTTGCCTAATTATTTTTAACCGTTGAATAATTTCCAATTGGCTTGTCATACCACCATAACATATCAAACCAGCTCTCAAGGTAGATGAGTTAGTTGTCTTCAACTTTTCATTGGGTTAACCAAACTTGCTAGGAAGGCGTTATTGAGAGAGAGACTGACTGCACAAAGGGCTGGATTCTGCAGGGCTCTTTTGTTTTTCTTGCTTTACTTTTGTTCAAAATCTAACTTATAGGGGATAAATTCACAACGGGAGGTTGAGCCAGGCTGTTACAAATCCCAGCTCTCCCTCCACTGTATCACCCAGTAGCGCGAGAAGAGGAGAGAAGAGCATCGATTTCTGGAACCACGCCACTGCGAAGTGTGTGCCGTCGACATTTCTGGTGTCAGGCCATCGGCCAGGAAATCGTGTCAGTTGTGTTCAGCTTAGGAGGCGTGCCATATCTGAATCACTTCCAAAATGCTTTAAGAACCTGGATTAGTTAAAATATGCTAGAGATTCAGGCTGTCCCCTAGGTTAATAAAGAAACTACCTCTTCAAAGCCAAGACCTCATTGTCTAAGGCAAGGCTTCCCAACCCCTGGCCACGGACCGCTACTGGGCCACCTGTCAGGAACCTGGCTGCACAGCCAGAGGTGAGCTGCAGGCCGGTGGAGCTCTGTCTCCTGTCAGATCCGCAGCTGCATTCGATTCTCGTAGGAGGGAGAACCCTGTCGTGAACTGAGCCTGCCAGGGATCTAGGTTGTGCACTCCTTATGAGAATCTAACGTGCGATAATCCCCACCCCGCAGTCCCTGGAAAAATTGTTTTCCACCAAACTGGTCCCTAAGGCCCAAAAGGTTGGGGACCGTTGGTCCAAGTTTTCCTTCTTCCCCTTGGCGTGAGTTCAGTCAGTTGACATCTTTAGCAGCTCTTCTATGTCTGTTTTTATTGTAGACAGAAAAAAACGAGGGTCATGGTTATTATACATCAGTGATAAGTAGCTTATCTGCTTCAAAACCCCGTGTTGCTATTGATTGTAAAGGGAAGCTCACATGGTCATCTAAAGAAAATGTTATTTTTGTGACCCCAAAGAAGAAGCTGTCATAGGGAAAATAGGGTGCAATAATTTCCACTTTGCAAGAACGTAGCTGACCCCAAGAATAATACACTTTAATTCTAAAACTATGTGGACGTATCTATTTCATCTCATTTCAAGTGGCATGGAATTTAGTTTTCTTTCAAATTAGACTGCTACTTGTGTGAAAACCAGTCATAGCCTGAGAAACTGCTTTAAAAGTAAAAATAACTGCACTAAGAAACTCTTGCTTCCCACCAATAGAAGTTTCAACCTTTCCTTTGTCAAAACAGAAAACCAAGCTGGGAAAACTGCTTTCCGTCGCACCTCTTTTTAATATTTGGAGATCTCCCGCTAGGCCTTGGCCTCTTCCACCCTTCCTCCCGCCTCACTGTGTTTGACCTGGCAGTGATGCCCACCTCCACTGCTTCCTGCTTTTTCTATGGAGATAAACATCAAAGAATAACGGTGAGCTGCTCTCTCGTAAGGCCTCCCATATAAACAGGGTGGTTTTAAGGGACACTGCGGTGGCCCAAGAGGAGCTGGTGCTGAAAATGGCCTGCACTGGACATGCTTCTGCCTGTGTTGCACACGGCCTTCCTGAACCGGAGCTAAAGGGCCCCACGGGTCCAAAGTCAGTCATTGCCTCCTCTGCCAATGACTCACTAAGTGACTTTGAGTCATTTACTCATTTTGTGCATCTGATAAAGTTATTCGGCATGACGGGGAAGTGGCAAAGTTCCTTTATCTTCTTAGGGGTCAGAAGCTATAAAGACAGAAGCATGGCCAAGTCTGTGTTCAACTGTTTCTCCCTAACTCCTTTGTCAGGGAGCGTTTAGGAGAGCTCAAGCCTGGAAAATGACCCAAAGAGAAAGTGCACAATTATGTAGAATGTAGGGCGGAGCGGGCAAAAGACAGCTTACCCAAGAAGACCTGTTAGAGGAGAACAGGAATGTGCTGGAAGTTTTTCTCACTTGTCATAAACTATTTCCTTATCTTTGAACAGCTTTATGTTTGAGACCCTAGGGCAGACGCTTAAAACGGTAGGAGGGTTGTTCAATGATGTCTCAGAAAGAACTATTTTTAAAACTCTCTTTCCCCAGGGATTAAAAGTGCAGAAAAATTCTCAACTAAGGACACACACAAAGCTCATTCAACCACATGCCCACTTGCCTCACACCGAGTACCTGCTGTTTGTGCAAATCTTTTATAGGTGACTTCCCTCACAGACAAGTTATTTGTGAATTATCATAATGTTGCCTGGAAATATTATTCAAACATTATTTAGTTTTATTGCCTCTCATAATCTTTAGGAGCTGTTAAATGGCTCAAGTGAAGGGATGTCTTCTTAAAATTCTATCCCCTGTCTTGAAATGGTGGCTTGCACATGAGTTAAACTCATTAAGTCTTGGAGAATAATGACGGTGAAGGTCAAGAAGTATAAACGCCCATCCCACTTCTTGAAATCACAGCATCCTCTTTAAAAATAAAAAAAAGGAAGAAGGATCTCTTCATTCTCCATTTGAGCGCCAAGGGAACTGAGGTCTTAACAAAACAAACAGAAAATCATTTCTTTGTGCCTTGCAGGCCTTTAAAGTTTACATGCCCAGGGAGTTGCATAAAAATAGTACAGGGCTGAACCTTCCAGGGAAGTTATTATTTCTAACGGAGCAATTTCTGAAAATTGGGACTGAAATTATAGTTTGCACATTGTAATGCATTGAAATTCCCTTCTACTTTACTCTAAATAGCACTGTACTATATCCAATTGCAGGGATGGAGCAAAATTACCACCAGGGATCTCAGAGTCCCGTTCTTAAACCAAAACGAGCCTCATGACACGTGGAAACTCTGGGAATGGGGAAGGGTTACCAACAAAGGTGATGCTAGCTGATGGAATCATTTGTGGATGGCGATTATTACTCGTGGAAAGGAACACATTTTCTATTTGTAGATATGTGTACATTAAAAATATGCAAACTGACTGTTACACGCATGTATAATCTACTTGTTTTTGGTAAATTTACCTGCATGTACTGTGATTTTGCTATTAAAAGTCATGCCATAATAACATATTCCTATCAACCTCTTTAAAATGGAGAGTTATTGGACCAAAAGGGACTTAAAAATAAATGGCTTTTTTTCCCCAGAGCCATACCAAATTTTCCATTGTCATGAACCAGCTATGATTTATAAACATAATTATCAGTGATGTCCTTCAAAAAGAACCTAGGGGAATTCATATTAGTTTTATTTTTTAAATGGTCCTCAATTTATCATCCACTCCCTGAAGCTATTAAACACTTGTTTTTTGGCCGGGTGCCGTGACTCACGCCTGTGAGCCCAGGAGTTCGATAACAGCCCGGGCAGCACAGGGAGACTTCAGCTCTAAAGAAAAAAAAAAATTAGCCGGTTTGGGTGGTATGTCCCTGTCGTCCCAGTTAGTTGGGGTGCTGAGGTGGAAGGATTGCCTGAGTCCAGGAGGTTGAGGCTGCTGTAAGCCATGACTGCTGTGATCACGCCACTGTACTTCAGCCTGGGCAACATAGTGAGATCCCGACTCAAAAACAAAACAAAACAAAAAACTTTGTTTTTCCTTAATGAGCAAATATTTCTTTTTTTTTTTTTTTTT
>NW_007041227.1:110001-126806 GCF_000164805.1 Carlito syrichta
AATCCACTCACCTCGGCCTCCCAAAGTGGTGGGATTACAGGCTGAGCCACCAAGCCCGGCCTTGAGAAGATATTTCAAGGTCTCAAATTTTCCCATAACAAGTTCTTTCTCACTTGTTCCAATTCTAAGACTTCACTTATTATCTTGCCTATTTTGTCAAAACGAGCTGGGGTGAGTATATTCTTTCTCTCATAATGTCACAAATTTCTCATATTTGGTTCCTTTTTTTTTAGCCTTTATATAGTCAATCTTTTTGCATGACTCATTTCCAGATTTACTGATACAATTAAACACATACCTTTTAGCTAACATTGTCAGTGATTAAGGAGCTGTCTCGTATCAAGGACTGCTGATACGATGTATATCTCTTTTGTGGCATTTCTGCCCAGAGTGTGTATCCTGAATCTAATTATGAAGACACGCCAGACAAAACCAATTTGAGGAACATTCTACAAAATAATTGGTCTTTACTCTTAAGAAAGAATAGAGTGAAATGCAAGAAAGGTCAAGTAACTATTCCAGATTAAAGAAGACTAAAGAGACATGACCATGACCTGAAACACATGCAGTATGTGATCCTGGACTTGGGGGGAGAAGGATATTATTGGGACAATTGGCAAAATTTGAGTGTTAAGTTTCCTGATTTTAATAATTGTACTGTGGCTACATGAGAGAATGTCCCTGTTCTTAGAAACTACATCCTGAAATATTTAAGGGTGAAGTGATATGATGCCTGTAACTTCATCTTATGTGATTCAGAAATCTGTCTGCTTATCGCTCTATTGTTTACCTATCTCTCTATTATCTATCTCTTTATCTCTATCATGGATCTACCTATTATGAGAGAGAGATTCATGCAAACGGGGCAGATGTCAACAAACAGGAAGCCTGTGTAACATGTAAACTAGACTTCATAACATTTGTGCAACTTTTTGTAAGTTTGAAATTATATCAAAATGAAAACTTACTAAAATAAATAATACACTTTGTTTTATTGTACTGTTTACATTTCTTAGGGTTTAATGTTACAGGTAATAATCTTTATGTCTATTTTTTTCTAAATCTGTTCTTAGAGTTCAAGTCACAGACCAAAAGAGTACTAGCTTTTCCAAAACATTCTACTATAATTAATGAGGAATCTGGTGCCGTGTTAATTTTGAATTAAAAAATAGATGGGTTGAGTGATACAACCAGCTGATGGGGACAGACATACTGTGATTCTATGTGGGCAGAACACACTCAGCTGTGCAGGCCTGAGAGGCCTATGGGGAGAAAAACTTGAAAAGAAAAGTCTTATAAAATTCACGCAGTTTAAAAAACAAAGGATGCTAATCATTCTCAAATAATTTTGGCAGCAAAATTAATTCTTAGTGAAATAACTGAAATCAAAATAGAAATGTTAAAACTCATCTAATTATTTTAGCTGCAGTCATTTGTGCTATTCTTTAGCCTTTTTCTGACTTTTACTTTCAATTAAATGCAATTCTCATTATATTTCACTAAGTGATCCAAAGAACAAAGTAGGAATTTTTGTCCCATTAGAGTATAATAACTAGAAATATGTGTGTGTGAGAGAGATATTTTTAAAAATTATATATTGATATAGTTTACCAATATATATATGTGTGTGTGTGCGCGTATGTTTATAATTTTAAAAAGTCATTTGCTGAATATATTGAACTATATACAAAGCATTGAACTGGTCCTAATAGACTCTAAGAATACAAAAGACTAATAATAAATGGTGTGTGTTTTGTAGAAATATACAGTTTGAAGTTAAGAGTGGAAGGAGCATACAGTCAGATTAGGAGAAGATTAAAATTCTGTGTCATAGAGTAATGCTGTGATGGACACGCAGTGCTCTGGGAATAGGTAGAGGGGACTTGGAGAGGAATGATAATTGGAAAAAAATCGAAGGAGTGTTTTAAGCATAAGGACAAGCAGAGAGAAGACAAAGAGGCGAGAGACAAGATGTTAAGCATCTCTTCACTTTCTACTTTTCTGACTCCTTAGAAGAGATATAATCAAGGGATTTTTGGTTACTGTAACTGTAATTTGAGTTCTACGTCCCCTTACCAGCAACATTGCAAATATTCAGTTTCATCGTGTCATTCCTGAGGACTTGGAAGACTTATCCTAGGGGTTTTCCGGGTCAGCTATGTGCTATAGTGTTTGAAACTACTAGACAAACTTTTCTAGCTCATAACATCTGTACTGACTGCCTTGCTGGTGTTCCTGGGAGGTCCTGTGAAGCCAGTCTAGGCACTGAATTGAGGACCCACCCCTTCTCTATTACAAGTAACTTATAATGAGTCTGGTCTTCGTTGTCCTCATGTTCTCTGAAGGATCCAAAGGCTGAGATACTATAGTGCACTCTGCTATGGGGCTCACCATTTGGAAGGTGCCCTGTCATTATCTCTTTAATACTGCCTTTCCAATTAGTCTCTTCTTTTTGGAACTTTGGTTGAAAATATGGTAGGTGTTCTTGCTTTATTCTTTAGATCTTTTAAACTCTTTTTGACAATTTTCTCTTTTATTCCATTAGCTAAATTCAAGATAGTTTCTTTGAATCCACTTTCTAGTTTACTGATTGTCTCTTCAGCTGTGTCTATTTTATTTAATCTGTTCATTTTAATTTCTAAAACTTCCATTTGATTATTTTAAAAAATATGATTGGTGTTTTTTGTAGTCTTATGTTCTTGGTTCCTATTTTCAGGTTCCGCTTTTATTCCTCTAAGGATAGAAATATAATTATCTTATATTTTGAATCTAAGTATTTCATTATCTGACATTTTTGCAGTTCTTTTCTGCTCTCTCTTGTTTTGGCTGACTCTATCTTACATTTTCTAGGGTTTTTTTGGTGTTTGTGATTATTTTTAGTGGGAGCTTAATTTCTTTTTAACTATGGACATTCATTCAGATATAGATTGAAGTAACATTTTCCCAATGAGCTTGCATTCACTTTTTTCAGTCATCTTAAGCATATGAACTCTTCAGCTAGACTATTTTAAGTAAAATCCTCTGCTTTAAGTTTTCTGAATTATATAGGTAGATTGATTTGAACTTTAATAATGTAAATTCTCAAGATCTCTTCTTCTTTGCTCCAAGGTTGAGACAGATACATTTTTGTGCTGTTCACGTCTGGGAGATGGGCTATTTTCATTGTCCTACTGCTGAAGGTGTCCCAGTAGTGTGTAGGGATATCTTTCTATTTACTTTTCCACTTTGGGCACAAATTTACCTCCTGCCCTTCATACCCACTGCAGTTGTCATGGTGGGAACCCAAGGTTTTCAGGGCTTAGCACGAGCCTTTGGGGGAACTAACACTGGCACGTGCTTCACTTTTGAGTTTCTGCTTTCACTTTACTTTTGGCCTCTGTGGCGTTCCTTTTTTTTATTCCAGCTCAGCAATGTAATTTTTTTCTTAATTCAAAGTTTTAGTCATTTTCAGTGGCAGAGTCTTCCAGAATATCTGGTCTATAACAGTGCCAGAGACAGAAGTTGGCTCTAAGCTTTCTAGCAGTCAATGAGAAGAAGGAACTCTAATCAATTACATGGTCACAGGGGCCAGGAGAAAAATGATTCTCAGTTTCTTTGGAGAGATGCAAGAAGTTTGGCACAGGCTAGACTGAGATTTTTCTCAGCAGACATCATAATGTCTACTATTGCTTGGATGGCATGATAGGGCCAGACAGTTGCTTCACAGCCAAAAACCATTTAAAATTGCCAAAGCTGGGTAGTGTTTGGGAATGAAGAAGATTCAGGAAGACAAATCACTCTTTCTACTTTGTGTTATACTAGTAAGGTGAGGCTGCTTTCATGATGATTCTGAGTCCTCATGTCTTCAGTTTTTAGACAGGCCCAGACACATAGGAATTCCCTACAGCCCAGGCATGAAAGATAATGTTTTTTCACTTAGGCAACACAGAGTTGGCCTCTCAATGACATGGGTGGAATGAGTCTACTATAATGAATCATAGCATCTTTTATACTCTTTTTTGGGCATAGTCCAACTACCCTGAAATCCCATTTCTAGATAACTTGAAATCAAAGATCAAAATGTTTTGCAGTTAGAGAATGTCTTATATAATTGAAAACATTATACATTTTATATGCTTTCCTAGTTATATTTTAGTTTGGTTTTTTAGTAAATGAAGTTATAGAGTGAAAGAGTACTCACTTGGCTAGATGAGATTGCTAAGATTAAAGAAATTCATAATTATTAAATACATCAAAAATTTAAGAATTTTCAATGAAACTTGCCTAGATGTCTTTTCTAGATTAGCAAACAGATTATAAGGCAAATGGAATTCTAGATTTATGCTTTACCTTAAATCCAAATATGTGAAATATTCATAAAAACCTATTTGCCGGACAATGCTAAGTGAATCATATTCTGAGAACAGCACTAAAAACATGATTATTTAAAACTTCCATACTTAGGAGAGTTTAGAGGGAAAACCTTTTATATTATGAAATAAGAAAGTTCAGACCAATTACTCAGAAGGGGTTTCTGGGAGGTTGGGGGAATATACCTCAGTCAAAAGAGAAATGACTGCCTTGCAATTTCATTGGCTTTTAGTAAAGAAACAAAGAGTTGAAAGCAATTGTGTGAGTCCCCTTATCTTGTAGAGAGAAAACAGTACTAACATTCTTAGAAGTAGTTTTCTTTCATTTCTCAGAAATAAGAAAAAGTGCTGCAAGGATTTCATGATGTGAATGTGAAAGATGGTGGAATAAACCATCCCTTATTGGTTGGGATGCCTGCTGAAGAAATGCCTTTCACAAAAGATTGGCGATTCTGTCCACAATGGGAGCTCAGCAAAAACTCTTAACCTATTTTTTCAAAATACTGGGTAAATTACACTCTGTGTGTAATCTATTGTTTTCTCTCTCATATAGCATGTGTGATAATAACAATGTTAAATTTATAATCAAATATTTTGTTTTTTAATGGTTTATTTTCTGGTTCCAACTGTTTCTCCTTCTCCTAGACAAGTTCTCCCCATGACACAGCGACTGCACAGCAGGCAGATTATATCAGTTCCAATGTTTCTTCATAAGTGGGAAATTACTATTCTTAGGATCAGGATTTTCATTTTTGTCCCTTAAAAATAAGTTCTGTTTTGCTAGCTAGAAGAACTCTGTTCCTAAACACCGGAATTCCATGTGAATATTCCAACCTGTGACTAAATCTAAATCTAAACTTTTGTTAACATATTGAGGAAACACATAAAGCTCTTTTTACTTCCTGTCTCATTTCCTCTCATCAGTTGGAGTTGAATTAGTTTCAATAATATGATCACATTGGTTCTCTACTGACCACTTTTACATGAATTTGGAAAACATATAAAAGAATAATGATCTGTCCAAATAAGTTTTAAACAAGGAAAGGAGAGTAATTACCCACTTTGAATGGTAGGTATGGCAATTAGTTTTGAACCTACGTGTCTATGCTTTTTTTAGGAGAGAAAATAGGGGATGCCCATTGATACGAAAATGTCATGTCCTGTAGTTTCATAATTGCATGGCAAGATAATTTTTAATTTGATGGAGTAAAGTAATGTAAAATTTCTCAGTCTGAATTTCCATGTAAGTGATGAAATTTCACTGGGTGGTAGTTTATTTCTCACCTTATACAATTGAATTTAATCGCTTTCTCCACAAGGCTTTGGGTGAATAGTGTCAAGATTCTCTTAATTTATTTCTTACTTAAGAATTATAGGCCAGGCGTGATGCTCAGCCGGTAATCCTAGCACTTTGGGAAGTTGAGGTAAGAGGATTGCCTGAGCCCGTGGGTTTGAGACCTGCCTGTGCAACTTAGTGAGACCTCATCTCTACAATAAATCACAAAAACTAGCTGGACATGGTGGCGTGCAACTGAAGTTCCAGCTACTTGGAAGGCTAAGACAGAGGGATTGTCTGAGCCCAGCAGGTGGCCATGAGCGTACCGCTGCACTCCAACCTGGGCGACAAGAGTGAGACTCCAACTCAAAAAAAAAAAAAAAATTATATTCTACAAATTCATGACTCTGTATTATGTAAGAATTTTCAGAAAATGTCAAAAGTCTCCCATCTACATAGACAACATGGTATTCAAATAACCACTCATGCACTGGCTCAGGGGTAAATGACCTTTCACGCTGCTGACTGTTTTTGAGGTTTTCATAAGTGAAAACTTTCTAAAAGAAACTGTAGGATCCATTCCCTTTATTGGAATGATCCTTTCCACTTTGTGGAAATCTTTTTTTTTTTTTTTTTAATTGGAGTCTCACTCTGTTGCCCAGGCTGGAATACAGTGACACGCTCATGGCCACCCCAGTGTCAACCTGCTGGGCTCCGGCGATCCTTCCGCCTCAGCCTTTCAAGTAGCTGGAACTATAGGCGTGTGCTGCCATGCCCAGCTAATTTTTGATTTATTGTAGAGATAAAGTCTTGCCAAGTTGCCCAGGTGGGTCTCGAATCCACGGGCTCAGGCAATCCACTCGCCTCAGCCTCCCAAAGCGCGGGATTACAGGCTGAGCCACCCAGCCCGGCATGGAAATCCTTTCTAATTTAGGGCCTGTGGCTCCATCAGGAGACCAGAAAGTGCCTGCAGTGATTGGTCGAAGTTATAGTTTTGTCTACTCAGCATTATTTCCCACACTCCTCCCTCTTGCCCATTCCAAGCGATCCAGATGGAGACGTCAATCCCAGGGACCTGTCCCCACTTCCTAAGGGAGTATGTGGCCAAGCCAAGCTACTGGAGAGTCAAGTGTTGATCCAGGAATGTGCATATGGCTCCAGAAAGATGAATGATTATCTTTCCTGAGAGATTGTCATTAGGCTTCCAGTGTGTGGGGGGAGTCTAATTCCACCCTGGTTACTAATCAGGGCAGGTGTGCACCTGGGGCTGATGGAATTTGTCTTGACTGACACAAACACATGGAAAGAGCCTGCCTATGCTATACCGAGAGGAGACGAACATAGCTGGCAGTGAAAATGAGCAGAGGCTGAGCTCTGAGCACATCGCTTACTCCTGGATCTATCCATGCTTAAGGATAGACCCAGTGCTAGACTTCCCAATTACATAGTCCCTCTCTTCTCTCTTTCCTTAAGCCACTTTGAGTTGAGTTTCTAAATGTCCAGCACATGTGGTTCCTATTGCAGAACTTCTGGCAAATCTTGACCACAATTCTGCCAACTTCTTTCTCTTACTTTCTCCTTTTCTTGTCTTTTCTTTAGTATGACCAACAACCAGAGAGATATTTTAAAGTTTTTATGCTAATATGAACAAAATCCTTAGAACACAGAGAGTAATTTCACACTGCAATTCAAACATCAATTTCCCACTGAGAAAACACAGAGGTAGTTGTAGTCACCCATGGCCTTGTGCAATAACTTCGGGCATAGTGCTTTCATTTACAGTTGCTTTTGTGCGGAGCTGAGAGCACCCTGGGAGTTAACCTGGAGGACAATGTAAAGAGGAGCATATATTCTTCCAAGCACTTGTAGCTGT
Organism: Carlito syrichta; assembly: GCF_000164805.1. Lineage (NCBI taxonomy): Eukaryota > Metazoa > Chordata > Mammalia > Primates > Tarsiidae > Carlito > Carlito syrichta. The sequence goes on from NW_007041227.1 coordinate 117,500, forward strand.
CATTTCATTTTTTGAGTGTTATGAATGGAGGCATTGTTGCAAACAGCTGTACCATGAAGGCATTTAAGCCAGTTGTTACTGCCTGTGGTGTCTGCACTCAAAATGTTGCAAACACTGAAATTATGATTTACAGAGGCAAAAAAATATATGTTTTGTAAGATCTAGCTGCATGTCTGGCTCCATCTCTTCATATTATCGGACAGACTTTTTTCGTAATGATGATTCTAAATCTGAGTGCTTTTAATTCCAATGAATTCAAAAGGGTTGGCTAGACTCTATCATACAACGTGTAATCATATATGAATTTAAAAAGCAGTGTAATAACACAAACATTATCTTTAATGTATTTAATTACAAATGCTCCCTGACTTATGATAAAAGTTGAAGATATCATAAATTGAAAATGCATTTAATATACTTATCCTATGGAACATCCATAGCCCAGGCTCAGCCCAGCCTGCTTTAAATGTACTCAAAACACTTCCATTAGCCTATATTTGGGCAAGTCATCTGACACAAAGCCTATTTTATAATGAAGTATTGAATAACTCATGTCTCATGTAATTTATAGAATATTGTGCTGAAAGTGGAAAACTCAAAGAAGGCTTTCTCACCATTGAAAAGTAGAGTCGGGCACGGTGGCTCCAGCCTGTAATCCCGGCACTTTGAGAGACCTGATCCCAGGGTTTGAGACCAACCTGGGCAACTTGGCCAGCCCTTGTCTCTACAATAAATAAAAAAATAAGCCAGGCGTGGTAGCGTGAGTCTGTAGGTCCAGCTAATTGGAAGGCTGAGGTGGAAGGATCGCCTGAGCCCAGTAGGTAGAGGCTGCGGTAGCCATGAGTGTGCTACTGCACTCCAGTCTGGGTGACAGAGTGAAACTCAAATTCAAAAAAATAAAAGAAGAGGAAGGCTGGGCTCCTCAGTGGTTCAGCCTGTAATCCCAGTGCTTTGGGAGGCCGAGGTGTGTGGATTGCCTGAGCCCGCGGGTTTGAGACCCACCCGGGCAACTTGGCGAGCTTTCATCTTTACAATAAATCAAAAAACCAGCCGGGCGTGGTAGCGCGCGCCTGTAGTTCCACTTACTGGAAGGCTGAGGCGGAAGGCTCGCTGGAGCCCAGCAGGTTGAGGCTGTGGTGACCGGGAGCGGCCCTGCACTCCAGTCTGGGCGACCGAGTGAGACTCCAAATCAAAAAAAAAAAAAAAAGAAAAGTAGAAAAATTGTAATTCGAGTCTTCATAAATTGAGGACCCTCTGTATTTACCAGTAGCATTATGTTCAACTTATACTATGTGGATACACTCTTGAAGACTGGCACTATACAGTAGTAAAATAATTTCTAAATGTTACATATCTTGGATGACAATGAATTTGGTTGAATGGAACTTGAATGACATAGGACTGGAAAGAATAGTTTTATATTTCCTGGGAGAACTCTTTGGTGTGTTGTTCAGTAACTCTCTTCCTTAAAATAAAATGACCATTATGCATTTGCTATGGTCTGTTTTCACCTGCAGTTCCGTGGGATACTTTCTGCCTAAGTTCCTCTGTTCTCATCTTACCCAAATCACCATGTAACCCTTCACCTAGATTAAAATCTCCATTTGGTTAAGATTGATATAGGAATTCGATAATTTGGTTGACCTCAGTGCTTTATGATAGTAAATCATATGCCATTTTACATTTTTTGATTCTTATTCCAATTAAAAACTATTCCCAGAATATTCATCAATGAACAGCCAACAGAAAGTTTCCCAATTCGTCCACAAGTTTACAGAAGATATGGTCTCTAGTCAATTGTTATGCATAGCATTTCCAAGATATTATTGTGTAATCTAATCAGTCTAATTCTTTAACCCAAAAGAATTTGAAAAATTATAGACTTTTTTTTTGAAAAAAAAATCATCTTATAGGTCATTTAGGAAAATATTCTCATGTCATGGGTTTGTCAGTTAGGGTGCTTTGGGTTGCATGTAAATAGAAAACTGATTCAAAGTTCTTTAAGTACAAATTGGAGTTTAGAGGTTCAAAAACTACTAATGTTCCAGGTGACAAAAGAGGCTTTTGTGATGAGACCTCTTTTGTCACCTGGAACATTAGTAGTTTTTGAACCTCTATATGGAGTTATGCTTCCTCCATGAGGGCTAAATTCTTAAAGTTCCCAAAATAAGGACCAGCAGCCTCTAACAACAAACTTCCTGGCACTTTGACTAGGAAAAATAGTCTGCTTCCCTGACATTTCAAACAAAATCCCAGAAGTGAGTTTTCCTGGCCCCGACTGAGTCATGTGCCGCTCTTTCTTTTGAATTAATTTCTGTGCTTGATGGGATCAGATTTGCTGACTGGTTTAAGAAACCAACTTCGAATCCTAGAACTGAAGGCAGGATCAATCCACACCAACTGTGTTGCAGGGAAATTCAGGTTGCTATTTCTGGATGGATGCCAACAAACTATAAGAGAGTCAGAGAGAACCTGAGTTCCATGGCAGCGAGCAGCAAAGCCTTATCTGGAACCTAACTCAAAATAATTTTTTTTTTTATCAATAAAGGTCCATGAACTACACAAATTGATGCTGTCAGTACTATGTGATGGTAGCATCGTGGAAACACTAGGTCTATTAGGACAGTCTTTATGAACGTATGGTCTGAGTTTGACTTTATGAAAGACACTTGAGGTGCCTGATAAAAATGCAAAGTCCTGGGCCCCACCCTGGATTTGTTGAATTAGAATCTGTGGAGGGTAGGGCTCAGGAATTTGCATTTTGAGTACATTTCCTAGGCTGATGTCTTGTACATTAGTGTTTGAGAACCTTTATTATGTGACATAAAATTGCTATGGTTAACAGACCTTTCAAAACTTCTTACCATGTCTGCATTTGGGACTATATTTGGAAATATTTTCTATAAAAGTTCTTTATAGTGATTTTTCAGTTGTGACTATAACTACTTCTAAACCATAATCTGATCATCAACTCTGTTAAGAGGATTATGAAGTATTGCTGAATTCATCAGGTGAACAGGAAAATCTGCAGATCAAGGAAAAGTTGAAAAACATCTTTGTTTTGTACTCTAAAGGAAAATCAGCAAGTGTAAAAATGGTGAAGTTAATATAAGTAGAGAAAAATATAAATTTATTTACTATGACAAATGGCATCAAATAAAGCACGGTATTACCCACTTACATATATTGTTTACTTTCCAGAACTCTTCTGAATTGTTTTCTGAATATGATTGATACATTAAGAGTTTGCTCAATCTGCAGCACTTGAATAGTAAAAGTAGGGTGTTGACAGCATCTATTGGAAATAATTTCCACGCTTAACTGTGGCTTATAGTAAGACAAACATCATTCTCTGTGTTGCTTTGTCAGATCCCCATTTTTGTCTGACAACACAAATCCCAAGTCAGATTTTCCACCTGCTTCCTAGAAATAACCTAGAGGAAACCTGTTCTCCCTGGAGCTCACAAAACTGAGATGACTTTTGTCATCTTTTTAGCAGCATTTCCTGGAGACTGATGGGATGGATGGAGGGGTGGTTGTCAGTATTGTTTTTAGATACTAAACAGTGTTTGTGGAAGAACGGTGAAATTAAGATTGTCACTAGAATAGATCTGATGTTTTCCCACTGCATTTCTTACAATGCTATAGACGATATAGATGAGACGTGATATATCATTCAACTTCCTTAGGAGGTTGAATTAATTTTTTATGTGCTGCCTGAGGAGAAAATAATATGAACAGAGTGGTGAGAATAAAATTCTACATACAACAGTGATTTGAAATAAAAATCAGTAGAATATAGCCCAAGAAAATAATAGATAATTACTGAGTATTCACAAACACTTCAAGAATACTGAATGCATTACTTTATGTTCTGTGTAATTTGCATTCAGTGACATAAACCTTAGGGCTACCCCAGGAGGTAGGCTTTGCTGTTAAGCCCATTTTACATGTGAGGACACTGAAATACAGAGAAGTTAAAAAATTTGCCCAAGTTCATGCATCTAGTAAATAAAGGAGCTGGGATTGGGACCCAGGCAGTCTAGATTCAGATCCTCTTAACCACCAAACTATACAGTCGGTTATATATGACTTTAATGTGTCTTAATAAATCAAAAATATCTTAACGTTTCCCAATATCCTTTTACAGTGAGTTCTGTAGAACAAAGGAGGTAGCACAAATACTGTGTTCAGTATTTCAAGCTATGCTCAATGTCTGATAAAGATGGGATTTGGTTTAAACAGGCTTTTGGCATGCCCATAACAGACTCGATGGGCCACCATTCTCGAGGGGGACAGTGTTAATCTGCCAGTAGTGTGTGTGGATATGTTTAAGTCTTGCAAAATGTTCATCTGATTCTCTATGGCCAATGTAGCCACTTTGTATAGCAAGTAGGTGAATGATAAGGAAACTACACGTGACCATCCTCAAACTTCAGAAGTACCTAGATCCTCTGTCTGGCCTCCTAGCATTTTTTCTAACCAAAGAGCAGATGCTTTGTGATGACAGCAACACAATGTAGCTGTGAGTGTTTGAAGCCTGTGTTGCCTTTCAAGTAACTTTTTAATAACAGTGATGAAAACGACAAGCTCAAAGTCTCATCCTTCATGGCAAATAGTTATCCACACTTTAAAAATATTCCCTTTCAGTCTTTGTTCTTCTACAGAGAGAATTTCATATATTACAATCTTGCTGTATATATAATTTTGGCTCCTGTCTTTTGCTTAACATTTCTCAGGGCTGCTATCATTTTTATAATTGTTGCTATCTTAGTGGCTACTCAATAATCATTTGACTGAGCTGACTTTTTTAATTGTTGAAGTTTTAGATGTTTCCATTCATTTGCATCATAAACAACACTGTGAAGCTGGCTTTGAGCCACACACCAAATCCTGTCTACCACTATTTCTGTAAATAAAGTTTCATTGGAAGACAGAAACACACACTTGTTTAGGTATCATCTGTTTTTTTTTTTTTTTGTACCTACAACAGCAAAGTTGAGTAGGTATAGCAGAAATCATATGGCCCATAACCTAAAATATTCATTATTTGGTCTTTTACAGAAAAAGTTTGCAACTCTAAATTATTATCTTAGGACCCAAATTGATTTTAGATAATTCTATTAAATTAAATCCCAGGATTGGGATTACTTGGCCCAAGTATGGTCTCAAAGTGTATTTCCAAATTGTTTTCTAATGCTATCATATCGATTTATAATGCTACCAACAACGTACAAATGTGCTACTTTCATTCAACTTTATCTTAATTGGGTTTTATCATTTTGAGTTCTTCTTACTTTAATGACCATTAATAGCACATTACTGGTCTTTTGGTTTGCTCCTCTTCAGTACAAAAAAGGTGTTTCTGCACAGATTTATTAGTTGTTCTCCCTGTATAAAACGTCTGTTCATGTTTCTAGTATGTTAATCGACTGGAGTCTTACTGTTTCACTTGCTAGTTTGTGTGAGCTGGTGGATGATTTTCTGACGTACATGAAAAGAACGAACAATAAGATATGTTGGTTGACAGCTTGCTGCACACAGAAACGCATCTATCACACAAGCATTACATGATTCATTAAAGCGGACCGAGGAGGCAGGCTTAGAATCATTATGAATGCCACCTCTTAAAGCCAGAATATCGTTGTTACTGACGTAAATAATACCAGTAGTTCTTTTATTACTCTCTAAATCTGTAAGCTGAACTCCTGCAAGGAAAATATGTCTTCTTTATGTAATGAAAATATTTTCTTATGTAGTATTAAATTTCTCATTTGTGTATGACTCATTAAAGTAGACAACAACTCAGCTCTGGTCCTAAATAAAAGAACCTTGCTACAATAATCTTTTTTCTCAAGATGCAAAATGTTGACAAGCTCGAATCTCTCCCACTCTGACTGCCAAAAATTAAAAAGGGCTACAATAAAATTAGACAAGGGAAACCTGGGACCAAATGCAGGACAGAATTCCCAGACTGCAAAGAAGAACACTTTCAGCGGGGGAGGAGCAAGGGAGTTGAATCATACTGGCTTATACGCCAAAGAAAGGTTTTTAGACACATCTTTGTTGACATCATTTTGGAAGATTTTAAGTCAATACACTTGGACGTCCCCTGTAATGTCATGTTCCCTTCCAGCCTTGCACCTGTAAGGCAAACCCTGAGGCCCACTGCCCCAGCAGTGCTGTGGACAGTTCTGCCTTCAATAAAGACATAACTGGCTGGTTTTACTCACAGAGTTGAATGTCTTGAACAAGCAGCCAGACCATGATTTTGAAAGCCAGGTTTGGTGAGAAGAAAATGCATTTTCTACATTTCCTTAGCTTCCATTAATATAAAACTTTTGTTGACTACTGTATGCAAAGTACAGTTGCAACTCAGAGTTTGGAGATACAGAGAAATGAGAAATCTCTCCCCTTTGACCTGAAATAGGGAGCAAGAAAATGAGAGGAAAATGTAGGGCAGCCGTGGTGGGCATCACGGCGAGGGTGCAGCTTGTGGTCACCCTCAACATGGTGTAAAAGAAACAGTGCCTTAGTGATTAAAAGCGGGTGTGGCAAAGGCAGTGTTTCTTGTTCCTATCCCTGCAGGGGTGTGCAGGGCTTCCGGCTGTTCTCGGATACTTCGGAGAGGGCCTAAGTGCAGAATAAATGAGTCACACTGTGTGGGGGCTTCGGTGTCCAAAGGCCATGGTGAAGATCACAGAACCCAGCTTGATGCTGGATGATCAGATAGGACTTGCTGTAGTGCAGGATTCATCCGTCTAGAGAGCAGATCACACCGCCAAGTGCCCTGACGACTATTAGGGCCGGGGACGTTTCTCTCTGGTGTTGACCCACTGCTGAGGCTGAGACCGCAGGTACTGAAGTTGAAGACTGGTTCCAACACGCATTGGCTGCCTCCCTTGGTCAAGTTATCTGTTTTTCTCATTTCACAAGTAAAGATAGTGTTGTCATGACAGTTTAGGATAATTTTTATAAAATGACTGAAAAGGCACCTCACACATTAACCTCTCAGTAGTCTCATCAATGTGGGTTGTCACCAGGGAGGCACTGGGCATTGGCTTGAAAGAGACTGTCTCACCCAGAGAGGATGAAAAAGCTAAAAGAGAATAATAACATCTCTCACAGGGAAGTTTATTCCACTCTGCCCAGCAGAAGATTAGATTAGTTATAGGAAAATAAAGATGTTGCACTTCCTTTGTACACCTGAGTGTACAAAAGCTTGTGACTTTCTGACTTCTACAGAAACAGGGCCAAGAAGCTTCCCTCCATTCCCTGGGTTCCTCTTGACATTGTCTCTTCTTGATTCTTAGCCAAGATTTTAGGAAGAGTTATGTTGGTCAGAATCTTCATTTCTCACCTCTTCCCTCTCCGCCACTACTCAGCACGACACCGGGTATCCCACCTGACTCGCTCTGCCGTTATCTTCCTAATAATAAGCTTAATGAACAGTTTTCTGAATCTTTTTGCCCCTCTGCTGTGGCCTCTATTCTTTTGTCTTTAGGCTCTGTGTCACAGTTGCTTGCTGTTTCTGTTCTTCTCTAGATGCTCCTTTCAGCCTCTCAAGGCCACCCCTTGTTTCTTGACCTGGTGGTGTTGTCATCTTCAGGACGCCATGCTTGCCTCCTAGTTCTCCTTACTCTATTTTTTCCCTGTGCCTCAACTCACAGTGTCTGCTGCGGCCTGCGAAGGCAAATGGATCTAAACCCTAAGCCCAGACCTTGTTTTTGAATGTGGACCCCAAATTTTTAATCGCCTATGAAATGTTTCTTCTTACATTTCCCATGTCCCAAGTGTTTCTCAAAGCCAACACATCGCCAGCTGAACTAGCCTTCCTCACGCTCTACTCTCATTTCCAAAGTGCTCCAACTGTGTGGCAAACGGCACTCAAGCCAGAACCCAAAGTGTTACCCAGAAAGCCGGCCTCTCCTCTACCCCCAGCTCGCCATCAGATTCTGTGGATATTTCCTCTTCAATAACTGTCTTATCAGCCCTCTTCCCTGCAGATCCTCCCTCGAAGCACTCCTTGGGCCTTGTCCAGATTACGGCAACACCCTCTAACTGCTACCCTTGTCCTGAATCTAGTCAACCTCCCATCAGAGAGATCTTTCAAAATATAAACCAGAGCTTTCTAGCTTCTGATTTAAGTTCCTCTAACGGTTCCCTCTGCCCTTCAGCGATGTGTTCTACACTGGAGGTCTGAACTGATCAGACAAAGCTCTCTTTGATGCTGATGCTTCTTAGCCTGGAACGCTTGTCCCAGCCCCCATTCCAGTACTGTGCGTTAGTGCTATTCTGCCACTTAGATTGATGGCTCGTTCACATGCCTGGCTCTTTGCATGTGCGGCCTCATTTTCTTAGAATGCTTTCCTCTAGCTAACTACCATATGTCTTTCAAAATTCAGATCTGTGTTGCCTTACAAAGACCTCTTGAGTTGCCCTCTATTCAACACCTGCTACCTTCCCTCAGTACACTCATTGCTTGGCTATCCAGTATGTCTTAGGAAAACATGCATCCTCTTGAACAGTAGTGTTGGTTTGTTTCTCTGTCTTTCCCAGAGAATTCATCTTCTTGAGAGCAGAGGTTTCTATTTCTTCATTTCCAGGCAACTGGTACAAAGCTAGTACTTACTTACTTACTGAATGAACGCATAAATGAATGCACATGACTTAACACAGAGAAATGGGTCTCTGAAAGACCCAGCTATGTGAAATAGAAGCCTGATAAACCTTTGCTTTTCATAATCATGGGCAATTAGCAGCAACTTAAATAGCCGTAGAGCTGAATAACAATGCTGTCAGCTTTCATAAATCTTTTTTTTTATCTTTAGTCATTTTATGTTTACTATATGGGTTTTGTTTTTAGAGATCTTGCTATGCTTCCAGGCTGGTGTTGAACTTCTCGACTCAAGCAATCCTCCCAACTTGGCCTCCCAAAGTGCTTGGATTACAGGTGTGAGCCACTGTGCCTAGTCATATAAACTTTTTTAAAAAATAAGCAAATACCCTCTCTGATGCTCCAGTAAATTTAATCTTCGTAGATAAATACTTTTTACTAATTAGCCATGCTTCCTCTGATATTATTAAGTGAATATATAATCATCCTACATGAGTTACGGACTATGAAAACCGAGTTTACATAAACAAGGTATCATTGTGCAACCAGTAATAATTATGCAAGTTAATCTATAAGTCTTACCTAAGTAGGGTATAATTTGGGCATGTTAAGAAACGTCCCTCTGCCCATTGTTCGGGACAGACGTTTGACTGCCCCATACTTTTTTTTTTTTTTTGAGTCAGAGTCTCA
>NW_007041227.1:126843-132611 GCF_000164805.1 Carlito syrichta
CTGGAGTGCAGCGGCCGGGAGCTGGCCACTGCAGCCTCGACCTACTGGGCTCCGGCGATCCTTCCGCCTCAACCTTCCTAGTAGCCGGAATTACAGGCTCGCGCTACCACGCCCGGCTATTTGCCCTATACTTTTATATGCCCTTCTCATTTTTTTCAAGCCCCAAAGATACACCATTATTTCGTCTTTGGAAGCTGACACTATTTTTGCCTCCTGAATTTTTTTCTGTTCTGATTGGCTATGAGATGAAACTTTTTCTTTCTCAGTAACATCTTTTTTGATAGCCCAACAAGTAGAGAAAACTAGTTGTTTTAAAACTTTACCATCTTTCTTACATGATTTTGAAAGTTTTCTTGTTCAGTGCCCTCTTAGTCTTTTCCCTGGATAGGGATTGCCATGTTGCCCTCTGATGCTGCAGGAATAAGAGCAAATTTCCTCACTGGGTCTCCCCTCAAATTTCTTCCCAAGATGACCCTACCAACCATGAAAGTCACCTCCTTCACTAGCCACTCCAAAAAAACCCCAAAATAACATCTTTCGCTGCATGACTTGCACACTTAGCCTTCAAATGTGGCTCGACCTCTCTCTTATTCCGTTAGTAGAGGGGGTCTGCCAGGGGAAGGGGGGGGACACACCTCATCAACAAGGGTACATGCATAATGAACATTTGCATACCTAACCTTGAATTGTACCCCACATCTTTAAAATAAAAAAATGTATTTTCTAGGTGGAATCAAATTGATTATTGATCAGAGGAAGTACTGACCAGTTCCTGAGACTATTTTAGAACATGTTGAAGCATTTTAGTTGCCTGGGAACTAATGGTTGCCCCTAGTATTTAGGAATTGAACACCAGGATGGCAGACTCTCAGCTGTGCAAGGCACAGCCTTATGCCAAAGAGCAGCCCAGTCCAAGATGCCAATTGCGCCCCTGTTGAGAGAAATACTGGAGACACACATGGTTCCAGTAATGAGCTGATTCTTTACCTACTGGCTTGGGACTCGTCTCAGGCTCTGATTCCACTCAATTTAGTATAACATTGACATGGGCTTTATACGTTGCAAATATTCTTTGCAACTATTTGTGTCTTGTTTTTATTTTGTTTATGGTACATTTTGGTTAGCAGCAATTCTCCACATTATTTTGGATGACTTTATCAAATGTTTTTTTTGTTTAAGAAAGCCTTCTCTACCCTAAAGTTCTGACAACATTCTCCTCTTGTTTTTTATTTTTGATGGTATATTTTGATTAACAGCAATTCTTAACATGAGATGACTTTATCAAATGATTTTGTTTTTGTTTTTGTTGTTGTTGTTTAAGGAAGTTTACTCTAAAATTCTAACACCATTCCTATATATATCTATATCTATATATTTTTTTTTTGAAAGCAGGATTTATTGAGAGGATAGAAAGGCTCACGCAGTGGGAGGGGACTCAAGGAGGTTGCCCTCCTCTCCATTTTTTTTTTTTTTTTTTTTTGCTAAAAGATTTAGAAATTCGCATTTTGCATTTAGGTCTTTAATATAATAAGAATTGACTTTTGTGAATGGAGAGTCAGAAATCCAATTTCACTTTTTTCTAATAGAGATAATCAATCACACAAGAACTTTATCTTTCCTCCAGTTGTCTACAGTGCAGGCTTTGTCAAATATCAAGTATCCACATATGTGATATGTTTCTGAGATCTGTTTTTCCTTCCACTGTTCACTTTGTCTATTTGTGAGCCAGTGCCACACTGTCTTTGTTTTACAGTTTTATAAATCTAGAAACCTGGTAAGGCAAATTTTTTCCTGTATTATTTTAGACATGTTTAATCTGCTATTGGCCCATTGCTCTTCCATATAATACTTGAATGAGCTTGTAAAACTCATAGAAAAATATATTTCAAATTTGACTGAAGTTAAGTTTGAAAATAATTGCTGTATTTGTAATATTGAGTCTTCCTGTCCATGAACATGGTATATGTCTCTGTATTTGGCACTTCTTGTACGCCATTTCAAATCTTTTTAGCCTCATCTCTCATTCCACATTTTCAGTACCAATCCTATGCAGACTTCAACCAGCTTCACATATGTTCAAACTCACTGTCTCCTCTCAAGCTCATGTTACATGTTTTGCTTCCTGGGCTGGGTCTTCTCTGTTATAAGATGTCTATGAAAACCATTCAGAATATGCAGGGGCACATCCTAGCTGATGAAATAATTAATACCATGTTTCCAACCCTTGATTATTAGGGGATAGGAATCAATAGACACATAAAACTGCCTTTATTCACAATGTTGGGAGGTTCTGAGACACTCTTCATAAAGTGTCTCAGATGATACTGTGGTAACAAGCATCCAGTTGCCTATAGCAATGGCTAACTCACTAATTCACACTTATATTGCCTCTCTCCCCTTCCTTGTTTAACTAACTTCATTTTCATTTTTTCCCATGAGATCAGGCTTTCAATGAATGACTTTTACCAAAAGCTTTTTCTCAGGTTCTACCTTTGGTATATGGAGAGACTAGACTAAGTCAGATTTCTTTTAATTAAATTTTATTTATTGGCTTTTAATACAGATAAATATTTGTTGCACACATCTCTTGTATGTCTTCTGTTAGACTTATTTTTAGGCAAAACATATTTTTATTGCTATAGCAAATAGTTTTTTGTTTGTTCCCCCAAAATGTCTTCTATTAACTGCTGGTGTATAGAAATGCATTTAATTATGTATATTGATCTTATATCCAGTATCTTTGCTAAACTATTTCATTGCTAATGAAATTTATCTGTAGATCTTCTTGAGATTTTCATCTAAATAACCATATTTTATGTAAATAATAACATTTTTGTTTATGCCTTTCCAATTACTATATCTTTTATTTCTTTGTTTTATTTCTCTGACTACAATTTTGAATAGGAGTGGTAAAAATAGGCATCTACTCCTGGTTCTTTCTTTCTTTCTTTCTTTCTTTCTTTCTTTCTTTCTTTCTTTCTTTCTTTTTTGAGTAGGAGTCTTACTTTGTCATCCAGGCTGGAGGTCAGTGGCATACTCATGGCTACCACAGTCTTGACCTGCTGGGTTCAGGTGATCCTTCTACCTCAGCCTTCCAAGTAACTGGAACCACAGGCATGCACCACCACACCCGGCTAATTTTTGTTGTATTGTAGAGATGAGTTCTCTCTACATTGCCCAGCTGGTCTTGAACCCCTGGACTTAGGCAATCCCTTCTCCTCTGCCTCCCAAAGTGCTGGGATTCTAGGCATGACCCACTGCATCCAGCTTCTACTCCAGACTCTTAAAAAAAGGGCTTCTAATACTTCTGTTATTATAAATGATGTTTTTTGTAGGACTTTGATAGATAGCTTGTGTTAGGTTAATAATGTTGACTTCTGTTTGCATCTTGGAATTTTTTAAAAATTATGATTTAATATTGGTTGATAGCTAATAGTTTTCTATTAATATGATCTTCATTTGCTTAACATACTATATATATGTATATATATACCACACCTGGCTAAATTTTTATTTATTGTAGCGACAAGGTCTCTCCAAGTTACCTGGACTGGTCTTGAACCTGAGGGCTCAGACAATCCACTCGCCTTGGCCTCTCAATGGGGGAATACAGGCTGAGCCACTGAGCCCGGCCACAAATTTTATCTATATATTTTGTAATTTTAAACAATTCTTCATTTCTGGAACAAACCCAACTTGGCCATGGTATTGAATATTATTGTTTTTATATATCACGTATTCTACATGTGCTAGAGAAGTACGCTTACTTTCTATTTTTGGGTGCAGAGTTAGTTAATTGTGTTTGATCCAACAGTAACTGAAAAGTACATATTGAAATCTTCCACGTGATGATAGCATTGTCAATTTTATCCTATAGCTATTTCATTTTACTTTATGTATTTTGAGGCTATATTATTAAATGTATACACATTTAAAATTATGGTTCTGAGTGAATTGAAACTTTTTGTGGTTATATGTGATTATATAATGAACTTCTCTGACCCTAATAATGCTTTTTATCTTAATGTCTATGTTTTCTGATAATTACCTAAATCTTCTTTACTTTAAAATTTAAATAATATATCTTTTTCTTCTAGTATTTACAAATTTTGCATATCATTAGGTTTTTGGTATGGTTTTTCATGAAACTGGCAATCTATGACTTTCAACAGTCATGTTAAATTTATTTGTATTCACTATCATTATAGATGTATTTGGACTGACTGCTAATTTTCTTTAGGCTTTCTACATTTTCTGATTTTTAAAAATAACTTCTTGCTTGTTAAATCAGCTTTAACTTTTACATGAAAAGCAAGTACTTTCTATTATTTTAGCAATTACCTTAAAAATATTATTATACTTAATAAATTAATCCTTTTCTTAGCCAGTCATAGGATCTTAGAAACATTTAATTCTCATTATCTCATTGCATCTTTCGTGCCATTTTGTCAAAATTTTAATTTTACTTTCTTTTAAAAGCACTTAAGCATGCAGCATTATTTTATAGAGACAATATTTATTTATATTTATTCACATATTTACCAATGTTTTGATTCAAGTTAATTTTTTGTTCTCAAATTGTCCTTTTGTAATAATTTTTCTTTTCAAAAAAATAAATTTGTGTATATTCGAGTAGATGTTATAGGATACATACAGATAGTAAAATTGTCATACTATCGTGAAACAAATTCACTTATCAATTATCTCTCAAAACTACTTTTTTTTGGCTACAAGAGCAGTTAAATCTACTTACTTAACAAAAATTCCAAATACAGTAAGAATTTTTTTTAAACTATGGTTTTCATGTTGCACTTTAAGCCGCTAGACTTATTCATCCTACATACAAAAAGATGCTTTGTATCCTTTGACCTATATCTTGTGTCTTCCCCTAGACCTCACCCTAGTATCCAGTATTTGATTCTCTGTCTCTATATATTTGACCTTTATTTGGTTTGTTTTTAGGTTCCACATATAAATGAGATCATGCAATGTTTTTCTTCTGTTTCTGGCTTTTTTCACTGGGCATAATGTTCTCCAGGTCTACCATGTGGCAAACGTCAGGATCTTCTCTTTTAAGGCTGAGTAATATTCTATTGTATATATATATCCCACAGTTGTTTTATTCATTCACTTGTCGAGGGACACAAGTTATTTTCATATCTTGGCTATTATGAATAATGCTGCAATAACACGAGGATGCAGATATCTTTTTGAGATGGTGATTCCATTTTCTTTGGGTATGTACCCAGAAGAGGGAATGCTAAGTCATATGGTAGTGCTGCTTTATTTTCTTTAGGAACCTTCATACCATTTTCCATAATGGCTACAATAATCTGCATTCCTCCCAACAGTCTATAATGGTTTTCTTTTCTTCACACCCTCACCAGCACTTGTTATCACTAGTCTGTTTTGATAATAGTCATTTGAATAGGGTGTACGAATCTTAAATGTACAGTTAAATGAATTTTACATATATAAATATACATATATGCATATGTCTAGTATACACACACACACACACACACACACACACACACACACACACACATACACTCTCTCTCTCTCTCTCTCTCTCTCTTAAACACCATCCAGATATATAAAAAAATTTCCAGTATCCTAGCAGGCTTCCTCTTCCTCCTCCTAGTGAATACCCTCCAAATATATTGTTTTGCTCTCCATTTCCGTATATTAGTTTGTCAACTTCACATTAATGCAATCATACAACAAATACTATTTTACTGTAAAGCCTCTTTATTCAACATTATGTC